>NC_041006.1:12273538-12473745 GCF_004193775.1 Glycine soja | reverse complement strand
GGGTCCACACTTAGGCAATCATTAACAAGCTCCAAACTCGAAAGTGGAGGACACATGAACAGCGCTAGGCAATAACATTCATGCGGCTCCGAAAAAGGGTGAGAATGGAGGATTGGCTTGAGGGTCTCACTTAGGCAATCATGAAACACAGATTCAAACTCGAAAGTGGAGGACACATGAACAGCGCTAGGCAATAACATTCACGCGGCTCCGAAAAAGGGTGAGAATGGAGGATTGCTTGAGGGTCCTCACTTAGGCAATCCATGAAACACAGCTCCAAACTCGAAAGTGGAGGAACATGAACAGCGCTAGGCAATAACATTCATGGGGCTCCGAAAAAGGGTGAGAATGGAGGATTGGCTGAGGGTCCGCACTTAGGCAATCATGAAACATAGCTCCAACTCGAAAGTGGAGGACACATGAACAGTGCTAGGCAATAATATTCATGGGGCTCCGAAAAAGGGTGAGAATGGAGGATTGCCTTAGGGTCCACTTAGGCAATCATTTAACACAGCTCCAAACTCGAAAGTGGAGGACACATGAACAGCGCTAGGCAATAACATTCATGGGCTCCGAAAAAGGGTGAGATGGAGGATTGGTTTGAGGGTCCTCACTTAGGCAATCATGAAACACAGTCCAAACTCGAAAGTGGAGGACACATGAACAGCGCTAGGGCATAACATTCATGCGGCTCCGAAAAAGGGTGAGAATGGAGGATTGCCTTGAGGGTCCTCACTTAGGCAATCATGAACACAGCTCCAAACTCGAAAGTGGAGGACACATGAACAGCGCTAGGCAATAACTTCATGGGGCTCCGAAAAAGGGTGAGAATGGAGGATTTCTTGAGGGTTCCACTTAGGCAATCATGAAACACAGCTCCAAACTCGAAAGTGGAGGACACATGAACAGCGCTAGGCAATAACATTCATGGGGCTCCGAAAAAGGGTGAGAATGGAGGATTGCCTTGAGGGTCCGCACTTAGGCAATCATGAAACACAGCTCCAAACTCGAAAGTGGAGGACACATGAACAGCCTAGGCAATAACATTCATGGGGCTCCGAAAAAGAGTGAGAATGGAGGATTGCCTTGAGGGTCCGCACTTAGGCAATCATTTAACACAGCTCCAAACTCGAAAGTGGAGGACACATGAACAGCGCTAGGCAATAACATTCATGCGGCTCCGAAAAAGGGTGAGAATGGAGGATTGCCTTGGGGGTCCGCACTTAGGCAATCATGAAACACAGCTCCAAACTCGAAAGTGGAGGACACATGAACAACACTAGGCAATAACATTCATGGGGCTCCGAAAAGGGGTGAGAATGGACGATTGGCTTGAGGGTCCGCACTTAGGCAATCATGAAACATAGCTCCAAACTCGAAAGTGGAGGACACATGAACAGCGCTGGGCAATAACATTCATGGGGCTCCGAAAAAGGGTGAGAATGGAGGATTGCCTTGAGGGTCCACACTTAGGCAATCATTTAACACAGCTCCAAACTCGAAAGTGGAGGACACATGAACAGCGCTAGGCAATAACATTCATGCGGCTCCGAAAAAGGGTGAGAATGGAGGATTGGCTTGAGGGTCCTCACTTAGGCAATCATGAAACACAGATCCAAACTCGAAAGTGGAGGACACATGAACAGCGCTAGGCAATAACATTCATGCGGCTCCGAAAAAGGGTGAGAATGGAGGATTGCCTTGAGGGTCCTCACTTAGGCAATCATGAAACACAGCTCCAAACTCGAAAGTGGAGGAAACATGAACAGCGCTAGGCAATAACATTCATGGGGCTCCGAAAAAGGGTGAGAATGGAGGATTGGCTTGAGGGTCCGCACTTAGGCAATCATGAAACATAGCTCCAAACTCGAAAGTGGAGGACACATGAACAGTGCTAGGCAATAATATTCATGGGGCTCCGAAAAAGGGTGAGAATGGAGGATTGCCTTAGGGTCCACACTTAGGCAATCATTTAACACAGCTCCAAACTCGAAAGTGGAGGACACATGAACAGCGCTAGGCAATAACATTCATGCGGCTCCGAAAAAGGGTGAGAATGGAGGATTGGTTTGAGGGTCCTCACTTAGGCAATCATGAAACACCGATCCAAACTCGAAAGTGGAGGACACATGAACAGCGCTAGGCAATAACATTCATGGGGCTCCGAAAAAGGGTGAGAATGGAGGATTGCCTTGAGGGTCCTCACTTAGGCAATCATGAAACACAGCTCCAAACTCGAAAGTGGAGGACACATGAACAGCGCTAGGCAATAACCTTCATGGGGCTCCGAAAAAGGGTGAGAATGGAGGATTTTCTTGAGGGTCCTCACTTAGGCAATCATGAAACACAGCTCCAAACTCGAAAGTGGAGGACACATGAACAGCGCTAGGCAATAACATTCATGGGGCTCCGAAAAAGGGTGAGAATGGAGGATTGCCTTGAGGGTCCGCACTTAGGATATCATGAAACACAGCTCCAAACTCGAAATTGGAGGACACATGAACAGCCCTAGGCAATAACATTCATGGGGCTCCGAAAAAGAGTGAGAATGGAGGATTGCCTTGAGGGTCCGCACTTAGGCAATCATTTAACACAGCTCCAAACTCGAAAGTGGAGGACACATGAACAGCGCTAGGCAATAACATTCATGCGGCTCCGAAAAAGGGTGAGAATGGAGGATTGCCTTGAGGGTCCGCACTTAGGCAATCATGAAACACAGCTCCAAACTCGAAAGTGGAGGACACATGAACAACACTAGGCAATAACATTCATGGGGCTCCGAAAAGGGGTGAGAATGGACGATTGGCTTGAGGGTCCGCACTTAGGCAATCATGAAACATAGCTCCAAACTCGAAAGTGGAGGACACATGAACAGTGCTAGGCAATAACATTCATGGGGCTCCGAAAAAGGGTGAGAATGGAGGATTGCCTTAGGGTCCACACTTAGGCAATCATGTAACACAGCTCCAAACTCGAAAGTGGAGGACACATGAACAGCGCTAGGCAATAACATTCATGCGGCTCCGAAAAAGGGTGAGAATGGAGGATTGGCTTGAGGGTCCTCACTTAGGCAATCATGAAACACAGATCCAAACTCGAAAGTGGAGGACACATGAACAGCGCTAGGCAATAACATTCATGCGGCTCCGAAAAAGGGTGAGAATGGAGGATTGTCTTGAGGGTCCTCACTTAGGCAATCATGAAACACAGATCCAAACTCGAAAGTGGAGGACACATGAACAGCCCTCGGCAATAACATTCATGGGGCTCCGAAAAAGGGTGAGAATGGAGGATTGCCTTGAGGGTCCGCACTTAGGCAATCATGAAACACAGCTCCAAACTCGAAAATGGAGGACACATGAACAGCGCTGGGCAATAACATTCATGGGGCTCCGAAAAAGGGTGAGAATGGAGGATTGCCTTGAGGGTCCTCACTTAGGCAATCATGAAACACAGCTCCAAACTGGAAAGTGGAGGACACATGAACAGCCCTAGGCAATAACATTCATGGGGATCCGAAAAAAGGTGAGAATGGAGGATTGCCTTAAGGGTTCTCACTTAGGCAATCATGAAACACAACTCCAAACTCGAAAGTGGAGGACACATGAACAGCGCTAGGCAATAACATTCATGGGGCTCCGAAAAAGGGTGAGAATGGAGGATTGCCTTGAGGGTCCTCACTTAGGCAATCATGAAACATAGCTCCAAACTCGAAAGTGGAGGACACATGAACAGCGCTAGGCAATAACATTCATGGGGCTCCGAAAAAGGGTGAGAATGGAGGATTGGCTTGAGGGTCCGCACTTAGGCAATCATGAAACAGAGCTCCAAACTCGAAAGTGGAGGACACATGAACAGTGCTAGGCAATAACATTCATCGGGCTCCGAAAAAGGGTGAGAATGGAGGATTGCCTTAGGGTCCACACTTAGGCAATCATGAAACACAGCTCCAAACTCGAAAGTGGAGGACACATGAACAGCGCTAGGCAATAACATTCATGCGGCTCCGAAAAAGGGTGAGAATGGAGGATTGCCTTGAGGGTCCTCACTTAGGCAATCATGAAACACAGCTCCAAACTCGAAAGTGGAGGACACATGAACAGCGCTGGGCAATAACATTCATGGGGCTCCGAAAAAGGGTGAGAATGGAGGATTGCCTTGAGGGTCCGCACTTAGGCAATCATGAAACACAGCTCCAAACACGAAAATGGAGGACACATGAACAACGCTGGGCAATAACATTCATGGGGCTCCGAAAAAGGGTGAGAATGGAGGATTGCCTTGAGCGTCCTCACTTAGGCAATCATGAAACACAGCTCCAAACTCGAAAGTGGAGGACACATGAACAGCCCTAGGAAATAACATTCATGGGGCTCCGAAAAAGGGTGAGAATGGAGGATTGCCTTGAGGGTCCGCACTTAGGCAATCATGAAACACAGATCCAAACTCGAAAGTGGAGGACACATGAACAGCGCTAGGCAATAACATTCATGGGGCTCCGAAAAAGGATGGAATGAAAGATTTCCTTTAGGGTTCGAACTTAGGCAATCATGAAACACAGCTCCAAACTCGAAAGTGGAGGACACATGAACAGTGCTAGGCAATAACATTCATGGGTCTCCGAAAAAGGGTGAGAATGGAGGATTGCCTTGAGGGTCCGCACTTAGGCAATCATGAAACACAGCTCCAAACTCGAAAATGGAGGACACATGAACAGCGCTGGGCAATAACATTCATGGGGCTCCGAAAAAGGGTGAGAATGGAGGATTGCCTTGAGGGTCCTCACTTAGGCAATCATGAAACACAGCTGTAAACTCGAAAGTGGAGGACACATGAACAGCGCTGGGCAATAACATTCATGCGGCTCCGAAAAAGGGTGAGAATGGAGGATTACCTTCAGGGTCGTCACTTAGGCAATCATGATACACAGCTCCAAACTCGAAAATGGAGGACACATGAACAGCGCTGGGCAATAACATTCATGGGGCTCCGAAAAAGGGTGAGAATGGAGGATTGCCTTGAGGGTCCACACTTAGGCAATCATTTAACACAGCTCCAAACTCGAAAGTGGAGGACACATGAACAGCGCTAGGCAATAACATTCATGCGGCTCCGAAAAAGGGTGAGAATGGAGGATTGGCTTGAGGGTCCTCACTTAGGCAATCATGAAACACAGCTCCAAACTCGAAAGTGGAGGACACATGAACAGCGCTAGGCAATAACATTCATGGGGCTCCGAAAAAGGGTGAGAATGGAGGATTGGCTTGAGGGTCCGCACTTAGGCAATCATGAAACAGAGCTCCAAACTCGAAAGTGGAGGACACATGAACAGCGCTGGGCAATAACCTTCATGGGGCTCCGAAAAAGGGTGAGAATGGAGGATTGCCTTGAGCGTCCTCACTTAGGCAATCATGAAACACAGCTCCAAACTCGAAAGTGGAGGACACATGAACAGCCCTCGGCAATAACATTCATGGGGCTCCGAAAAAGGGTGAGAATGGAGGATTGCCTTGAGGGTCCGCACTTAGCCAATCATGAAACACAGCTCCAAACACGAAAATGGAGGACACATGAACAGCGCTGGGCAATAACCTTCATGGGGCTCCGAAAAAGGGTGAGAATGGAGGATTGCCTTGAGCGTCCTCACTTAGGCAATCATGAAACACAGCTCCAAAACTCGAAAGTGGAGGACACATGAACAGCCCTAGGCAATAACATTCATGGGGCTCCGAAAAAAGGTGAGAATGGAGGATTGCCTTAAGGGTTCTCACTTAGGCAATCATGAAACACAACTCCAAACTCGAAAGTGGAGGACACATGAACAGCGCTAGGCAATAACATTCATGGGGCTCCGAAAAAGGGTGAGAATGGAGGATTGCCTTGAGGGTCCTCACTTAGGCAATCATGAAACACAGCTCCAAACTCGAAAGTGGAGGACACATGAACAGCGCTAGGCAATAACATTCATGGGGCTCCGAAAAAGGGTGAGAATGGAGGATTGGCTTTAGGGTCCGCACTTAGGCAATCATGAAACATAGCTCCAAACTCGAAAGTGGAGGACACATGAACAGTGCTAGGCAATAACATTCATGGGGCTCCGAAAAAGGGTGAGAATGGAGGATTGCCTTAGGGTCCACACTTAGGCAATCATTTAACACAGCTCCAAACTCGAAAGTGGAGGACACATGAACAGCGCTAGGCAATAACATTCATGCGGCTCCGAAAAAGGGTGAGAATGGAGGATTGCCTTAAGGGTCCTCACTTAGGCAATCATGAAACACAGCTCCAAACTCGAAAGTGGAGGACACATGAACAGCCCTCGGCAATAACATTCATGGGGCTCCGAAAAAGGGTGAGAATGGAGGATTGCCTTGAGGGTCCTCACTTAGGCAATCATGAAACACAGCTCCAAACTCGAAAGTGGAGGACACATGAACAGCGCTAGGCAATAACATTCATGCGGCTCCGAAAAAGGGTGAGAATGGAGGATTGCCTTGAGGGTCCTCACTTAGGCAATCATGAAACACAGCTCCAAACTCGAAAGTGGAGGACACATGAACAGCCCTCGGCAATAACATTCATGGGGCTCCGAAAAAGGGTGAGAATGGAGGATTGCCTTGAGGGTCCGCACTTAGGCAATCATGAAACACAGCTCCAAACACGAAAATGGAGGACACATGAACAGCGCTGGGCAATAACCTTCATGGGGCTCCGAAAAAGGGTGAGAATGGAGGATTGCCTTGAGCGTCCTCACTTAGGCAATCATGAAACACAGCTCCAAACTCAAAAGTGGAGGACACATGAACAGCCCTAGGCAATAACATTCATGGGGCTCCGAAAAAGGTGAGAATGGAGGATTGCCTTAAGGGTTCTCACTTAGGCAATCATGAAACACAACTCCAAACTCGAAAGTGGAGGACACATGAACAGCGCTAGGCAATAACATTCATGGGGCTCCGAAAAAGGGTGAGAATGGAGGATTGCCTTGAGGGTCCTCACTTAGGCAATCATGAAACACAGCTCCAAACTCGAAAGTGGAGGACACATGAACAGCGCTAGGCAATAACATTCATGGGGAACCGAAAAAGGGTGAGAATGGAGGATTGGCTTGAGGGTCCGCACTTAGGCAATCATGAAACATAGCTCCAAACTCGAAAGTGGAGGACACATGAACAGTGCTAGGCAATAACATTCATGGGGCTCCGAAAAAGGGTGAGAATGGAGGATTGCCTTAGGGTCCACACTTAGGCAATCATTTAACACAGCTCCAAACTCGAAAGTGGAGGACACATGAACAGCGCTAGGCAATAACATTCATGCGGCTCCGAAAAAGGGTGAGAATGGAGGATTGCCTTAAGGGTCCTCACTTAGGCAATCATGAAACACAGCTCCAAACTCGAAAGTGGAGGACACATGAACAGCCCTCGGCAATAACATTCATGGGGCTCCGAAAAAGGGTGAGAATGGAGGATTGCCTTGAGGGTCCTCACTTAGGCAATCATGAAACACAGCTCCAAACTCGAAAGTGGAGGACACATGAACAGCGCTAGGCAATAACATTCATGCGGCTCCGAAAAAGGGTGAGAATGGAGGATTGCCTTGAGGGTCCTCACTTAGGCAATCATGAAACACAGCTCCAAACTCGAAAGTGGAGGACACATGAACAGCCCTCGGCAATAACATTCATGGGGCTCCGAAAAAGGGTGAGAATGGAGGATTGCCTTGAGGGTCCGCACTTAGGCAATCATGAAACACAGCTCCAAACACGAAAATGGAGGACACATGAACAGCGCTGGGCAATAACCTTCATGGGGCTCCGAAAAAGGGTGAGAATGGAGGATTGCCTTGAGCGTCCTCACTTAGGCAATCATGAAACACAGCTCCAAAACTCAAAAGTGGAGGACACATGAACAGCCCTAGGCAATAACATTCATGGGGCTCCGAAAAAAGGTGAGAATGGAGGATTGCCTTAAGGGTTCTCACTTAGGCAATCATGAAACACAACTCCAAACTCGAAAGTGGAGGACACATGAACAGCGCTAGGCAATAACATTCATGGGGCTCCGAAAAAGGGTGAGAATGGAGGATTGCCTTGAGGGTCCTCACTTAGGCAATCATGAAACACAGCTCCAAACTCGAAAGTGGAGGACACATGAACAGCCCTAGGCAATAACATTCATGGGGTCCGAAAAAGGGTGAGAATGGAGGATTGGCTTGAGGGTCCGCACTTAGGCAATCATGAAACATAGCTCCAAACTCGAAAGTGGAGGACACATGAACAGTGCTAGGCAATAACATTCATGGGGCTCCAAAAAAGGGTGAGAATGGAGGATTGCCTTAGGGTCCACACTTAGGCAATCATTTAACACAGCTCCAAACTCGAAAGTGGAGGACACATGAACAGCGCTAGGCAATAACATTCATGCGGCTCCGAAAAAGGGTGAGAATGGAGGATTGCCTTAGGGTCCTCACTTAGGCAATCATGAAACACAGCTCCAAACTCGAAAGTGGAGGACACATGAACAGCCCTGGCAATAACATTCATGGGGCTCCGAAAAAGGGTGAGAATGGAGGATTGCCTTGAGGGTCCTCACTTAGGCAATCATGAAACACAGCTCCAAACTCGAAAGTGGAGGACACATGAACAGCGCTAGGCAATAACATTCATGCGGCTCCGAAAAAGGGTGAGAATGGAGGATTGCCTTGAGGGTCCTCACTTAGGCAATCATGAAACACAGCTCCAAACTCGAAAGTGGAGGACACATGAACAGCCTCGGCAATAACATTCATGGGGCTCCGAAAAAGGGTGAGAATGGAGGATTGCCTTGAGGGTCCGCACTTAGGCAATCATGAAACACAGCTCCAAACTCGAAAATGGAGGACACATGAACAGCGCTGGGCAATAACTTCATGGGGCTCCGAAAAAGGGTGAGAATGGAGGATTGCCTTGAGGGTCCTCACTTAGGCAATCATGAAACACAGCTCCAAACTCAAAAGTGGAGGACACATGAACAGCCTAGGCAATAACATTCATGGGGCTCCGAAAAAGGTGAGAATGGAGGATTGCCTTAAGGGTCCTCACTTAGGCAATCATGAAACACAGCTCCAAACTCGAAAGTGGAGGACACATGAACAGCGCTAGGCAATAACATTCATGGGGCTCCGAAAAAGGGTGAGAATGGAGGATTGCCTTGAGGGTCCTCACTTAGGCAATCATGAAACACAGCTCCAAACTCGAAAGTGGAGGACACATGAACAGCGCTAGGCAATAACATTCATGGGGCTCCGAAAAAGGGTGAGAATGGAGGATTGGCTTGAGGGTCCGCACTTAGGCAATCATGAAACATAGCTCCAAACTCGAAAGTGGAGGACACATGAACAGTGCTAGGCAATAACATTCATGGGGCTCCGAAAAAGGGTGAGAATGGAGGATTGGCTTGAGGGTCCGCACTTAGGCAATCATGAAACACAGCTCCAAACTCGAAAGTGGAGGACACATGAACAGCGCTAGGCAATAACATTCATGGGGCTCCGAAAAAGGGTGAGAATGGAGGATTGCCTTGAGGGTCCCACTTAGGCAATCATGAACACAGCTCCAAACTCGAAAGTGGAGGACACATGAACAGCGCTAGGCAATAACATTCATGGGGCTCCGAAAAAGGGTGAGAATGGAGGATTGCCTTGAGGGTCCTCACTTAGGCAATCATGAAACACAACTCCAAACTCGAAAGTGGAGGACACATGAACAGCCCTGGCAATAACATTCATGGGGCTCCGAAAAAGGGTGAGAATGTAGGATTGCCTTGAGGGTCCGCACTTAGGCAATCATGAAACACAGCTCCAAACTCGAAAATGGAGGACACATGAACAGCGCTGGGTAATAACATTCATGGGGCTCCGAAAAAGGGTGAGAATGGAGGATTGCCTTGAGGGTCCTCACTTAGGCAATCATGAAACACAGCTCCAAACTCGAAAGTGGAGGACACATGAACAGCGCTAGGCAATAACATTCATGCGGCTCCGAAAAAGGGTGAGAATGGAGGATTGGCTTGAGGGTCCTCACTTAGGCAATCATGAAACACAGCTCCAAACTCGAAAGTGGAGGACACATGAACAGCGCTAGGCAATAACATTCATGGGGCTCCGAAAAAGGGTGAGAATGGAGGATTGCCTTGAGGGTCCGCACTTAGGCAATCATGAAACACAGCTCCAAACTCGAAAGTGGAGGACACATGAACAGCGCTGGGCAATAACATTCATGGGGCTCCGAAAAAGGGTGAGAATGGAGGATTGCCTTGAGGGTCCTCACTTAGGCAATCATGAAACACAGCTCCAAACTCGAAAGTGGAGGACACATGAACAGCCCTAGGCAATAACATTCATGGGGCTCCGAAAAAGGTTGAGAATGGAGGATTGCCTTGAGGGTCCGCACTTAGGCAATCATGAAACACAGCTCCAAACTCGAAAGTGGAGGACACATGAACAGCGCTGGGCAATAACATTCATGGGGCTCCGAAAAAGGGTGAGAATGGAGGATTGCCTTGAGGGTCCTCACTTAGGCAATCATGAAACACAGCTCCAAACTCGAAAGTGGAGGACACATGAACAGCCCTAGGCAATAACATTCATGGGGCTCCGAAAAAAGGTGAGAATGGAGGATTGCCTTGAGGGTCCTCACTTAGGCAATCATGAAACACAACTCCAAACTCGAAAGTGGAGGACACATGAACAGCCCTCGGCAATAACATTCATGGGGCTCCGAAAAAGGGTGAGAATGGAGGATTGCCTTGAGGGTCCTCACTTAGGCAATCATGAAACACAGCTCCAAACTCGAAAGTGGAGGACACATGAACAGCGCTAGGCAATAACATTCATGGGGCTCCGAAAAAGGGTGAGAATGGAGGATTGCCTTGAGGGTCCGCACTTAGGCAATCATGAAACACAGCTCCAAACTCGAAAGTGGAGGACACATGAACAGCGCTGGCAATAACATTCATGGGGCTCCGAAAAAGGGTGAGAATGGAGGATTGCTTGAGGGTCCGCACTTAGGCAATCATGAAACAAGCTCCAAACTCGAAAGTGGAGGACACATGAACAGCGCTGGGCAATAACCTTCATGGGGCTCCGAAAAAGGGTGAGAATGGAGGATTGCCTTGAGCGTCCTCACTTAGGCAATCATGAAACAATGCTCCAAACTCGAAAGTGGAGGACACATGAACAGCGCTAGGCAATAACATTCATGGGGCTCCGAAAAAGGGTGAGAATGGAGGATTGCCTTGAGGGTCCTCACTTAGGCAATCATGAAACACAGCTCCAAACTCGAAAGTGGAGGACACATGAACAGCGCTAGGCAATAACATTCATGGGGCTCCGAAAAAGGGTGAGAATGGAGGATTGCCTTGAGGGTCCGCACTTAGGCAATCATGAAACACAGCTCCAAACTCGAAAGTGGAGGACACATGAACAGCGCTAGGCAATAACATTCATGGGGCTCCGAAAAAGGGTGAGAATGGAGGATTGCCTTGAGGGTCCTCACTTAGGCAATCATGAAACACAGCTCCAAACTCGAAAGTGGAGGACACATGAACAGCCCTAGGCAATAACATTCATGGGGCTCCGAAAAAGGGTGAGAATGGAGGATTGCCTTGAGGGTCCGCACTTAGGCAATCATGAAACACAGCTCCAAACTCGAAAATGGAGGACACATGAACAGCGCTGGGCAATAACATTCATGGGGCTCCGAAAAAGGGTGAGAATGGAGGATTGCCTTGAGGGTCCTCACTTAGGCAATCATGAAACACAGCTCCAAACTCGAAAGTGGAGGACACATGAACAGCGCTAGGCAATAACATTCATGGGGCTCCGAAAAAGGGTGAGAATGGAGGATTGCCTTGAGGGTCCTCACTTAGGCAATCATGAAACACAGCTCCAAACTCGAAAGTGGAGGACACATGAACAGCCTGGCAATAACATTCATGGGGATCCGAAAAAGGGTGAGAATGGGGGATTGCCTAGAGGGTCCTCACTTTGGCAATCATGAAACACAGCTCCAAACTCGAAAGTGGAGGACACATGAACAGCGCTAGGCAATAACATTCATGGGGCTCCGAAAAAGGGTGAGAATGGAGGATTGCCTTGAGGGTCCGCACTTAGGCAATCATGAAACACAGCTCCAAACTCGAAAGTGGAGGACACATGAACAGCGCTAGGCAATAACATTCATGGGGCTCCGAAAAAGGGTGAGAATGGAGGATTGCCTTGAGGGTCCCACTTAGGCAATCATGAAACACAGCTCCAAACTCGAAAGTGGAGGACACATGAACAGCGCTGGCAATAACATTCATGGGGCTCCGAAAAAGGGTGAGAATGGAGGATTGCCTTGAGGGTCCTCACTTAGGCAATCATGAAACACAGCTCCAAACTCGAAAGTGGAGGACACATGAACAGCGCTAGGCAATAACATTCATGGGGCTCCGAAAAAGGGTGAGAATGGAGGATTGCCTTGAGGGTCCTCACTTAGGCAATCATGAAACACAGCTCCAAACTCGAAAGTGGAGGACACATGAACAGCGCTAGGCAATAACATTCATGGGGCTCCGAAAAAGGGTGAGAATGGAGGATTGCCTTGAGGGTCCGCACTTAGGCAATCATGAAACACAGCTCCAAACTCGAAAGTGGAGGACACATGAACAGCGCTAGGCAATAACATTCATGGGCTCCGAAAAAGGGTGAGAATGGAGGATTGCCTTGAGGGTCCGCACTTAGGCAATCATGAAACACAGCTCCAAACTCGAAAGTGGAGGACACATGAACAGCGCTAGGCAATAACATTCATGGGGCTCCGAAAAAGGGTGAGAATGGAGGATTGCCTTAGGGTCCCACTTAGGCAATCATGAAACACAGCTCCAAACTCGAAAGTGGAGGACACATGAACAGCGCTAGGCAATAACATTCATGCGGCTCCGAAAAAGGGTGAGAATGGAGGATTGCCTTGAGGGTCCTCACTTAGGCAATCATGAAACACAGCTCCAAACTCGAAAGTGGAGGACACATGAACAGCCTGGCAATAACATTCATGGGGCTCCGAAAAAGGGTGAGAATGGAGGATTGCCTTGAGGGTCCTCACTTAGGCAATCATGAAACACAGCTCCAAACTCGAAAGTGGAGGACACATGAACAGCCTAGGCAATAACATTCATGGGGCTCCGAAAAAGGGTGAGAATGGAGGATTGCCTTGAGGGTCCGCACTTAGGCAATCATGAAACACAGCTCCAAACTCGAAAGTGGAGGACACATGAACAGCGCTAGGCAATAACATTCATGGGGCTCCGAAAAAGGGTGAGAATGGAGGATTGCCTTGAGGGTCCCCACTTAGGCAATCATGAAACACAGCTCCAAACTCGAAAGTGGAGGACACATGAACAGCGCTAGGCAATAACATTCATGGGGCTCCGAAAAAGGGTGAGAATGGAGGATTGGCTTGAGGGTCCGCACTTACGCAATCATGAAACATAGCTCCAAACTCGAAAGTGGAGGACACATTAACAGTGCTAGGCAATAACATTCAGGGGCTCCGAAAAAGGGTGAGAATGGAGGATTGCCTTAGGGTCCACACTTAGGCAATCATGAAACATAGTTCCAAACTCGAAAGTAGAGGACACATGAACAGCGCTAGGCAATAACATTCATGGGGCTCCGAAAAAGGGTGAGAATGGAGGATTTTCTTGAGGGTCCTCACTTAGGCAATCATGAAACACAACTCCAAACTCGAAAGTGGAGGACATATGAACAGCCTAGGCAATAACATTCATGGGCTCCGAAAAAGGGAGAGAATGGAGGATTGCCTTGAGGGTCCTCACTTAGGCAATCATGAAACACAGCTCCAAACTCGAAAGTGGAGGACACGTGAACAGCCCTAGGCAATAACATTCATGGGGCTCCGAAAAAGGGTGAGAATGGAGGATTGCTTGAGGGTCCGCACTTAGGCAATCATGAAACATAGCTCCAAACTCGAAAGTGGAGGACACATGAACAGTGCTAGGCAATAACATTCATGGGGCTCCGAAAAAGGGTGAGAATGGAGGATTGCCTTAGGGTCCACACTTAGGCAATCATTTAACACAGCTCCAAACTCGAAAGTGGAGGACACATGAACAGCGCTAGGCAATAACATTCATGCGGCTCCGAAAAAGGGTGAGAATGGAGGATTGCCTTGAGGGTCCTCACTTAGGCAATCATGAAACACAGCTCCAAACTCGAAAGTGGAGGACACATGAACAGCCCTCGGCAATAACATTCATGGGGCTCCGAAAAAGGGTGAGAATGGAGGATTGCCTTGAGGGTCCGCACTTAGGCAATCATGAAACACAGCTCCAAACCGAAAATGGAGGACACATGAACAGCGCTGGGCAATAACATTCATGGGGCTCCGAAAAAGGGTGAGAATGGAGGATTGCCTTGAGCGTCCTCACTTAGGCAATCATGAAACACAGCTCCAAACTCGAAAGTGGAGGACACATGAACAGCCCTAGGCAATAACATTCATGGGGCTCCGAAAAAAGGTGAGAATGGAGGATTGCCTTAAGGGTTCTCACTTAGGCAATCATGAAACACAGCTCCAAACTCGAAAGTGGAGGACACATGAAAAGCGCTAGGCAATAACATTCATGGGGCTCTGAAAAAGGGAGAGAATGGAGGATTGCCTTGAGGGTCCTCACTTAGGCAATCATGAAACACAGCTCCAAACTCGAAAGTGGAGGACACGTGAACAGCGCTAGGCAATAACATTCATGGGGCTCCGAAAAAGGGTGAGAATGGAGGATTGCTTGAGGGTCCGCACTTAGGCAATCATGAAACATAGCTCCAAACTCGAAGTGGAGGACACATGAACAGTGCTAGGCAATAACATTCATGGGGCTCCGAAAAAGGGTGAGAATGGAGGATTGCTTGAGGGTCCGCACTTAGGCAATCATGAAACATAGCTCCAAACTCGAAAGTGGAGGACACATGAACAGTGCTAGGCAATAACATTCATGGGGCTCCGAAAAAGGGTGAGAATGGAGGATTGCCTTAGGGTCCACACTTAGGCAATCATTTAACACAGCTCCAAACTCGAAAGTGGAGGACACATGAACAGCGCTAGGCAATAACATTCATGCGGCTCCGAAAAGGGTGAGAATGGAGGATTGCCTTGAGGGTCCTCACTTAGGCAATCATGAAACACAGCTCCAAACTCGAAAGTGGAGGACACATGAACAGCCCTGGCAATAACATTCATGGGCTACGAAAAAGGGTGAGAATGGAGGATTGCCTTGAGGGTCCTCACTTAGGCAATCATGAAACACAGCTCCAAACTCGAAAGTGGAGGACACATGAACAGCGCTAGGCAATAACATTCATGGGGCTCCGAAAAAGGGTGAGAATGGAGGATTGCTTGAGGGTCCGCACTTACGCAATCATGAAACATAGCTCCAAACTCGAAAGTGGAGGACACATGAACAGCGCTAGGCAATAACATTCAGGGGCTCCGAAAAAAGGTGAGAATGGAGGATTGCCTTAAGGGTCCACACTTAGGCAATCATGAAACATAGTTCCAAACTCGAAAGTGGAGGACACATGAACAGCGCTAGGCAATAACATTCATGGGGCTCCGAAAAAGGGTGAGAATGGAGGATTTTCTTGAGGGTCCTCACTTAGGCAATCATGAAACACAGCTCCAAACTCGAAAGTGGAGGACACATGAAAAGCGCTAGGCAATAACATTCATGCGGCTCCGAAAAAGGGAGAGAATGGAGGATTGCCTTGAGGGTCCTCACTTAGGCAATCATGAAACACAGCTCCAAACTCGAAAGTGGAGGACACGTGAACAGCCCTAGGCAATAACATTCATGGGGCTCCGAAAAAGGGTGAGAATGGAGGATTTCCTTGAGGGTCCGCACTTAGGCAATCATGAAACATAGCTCCAAACTCGAAAGTGGAGGACACATGAACAGTGCTAGGCAATAACATTCATGGGGCTCCGAAAAAGGGTGAGAATGGAGGATTGCCTTAGGGTCCACACTTAGGCAATCATTTAACACAGCTCCAAACTCGAAAGTGGAGGACACATGAACAGCGCTAGGCAATAACATTCATGCGGCTCCGAAAAAGGGTGAGAATGGAAGATTGCCTTAAGGGTCCTCACTTAGGCAATCATGAAACACAGCTCCAAACTCGAAAGTGGAGGACACATGAACAGCCCTCGGCAATAACATTCATGGGGCTCCGAAAAAGGGTGAGAATGGAGGATTGCCTTGAGGGTCCGCACTTAGGCAATCATGAAACACAGCTCCAAACACGAAAATGGAGGACACCTGAACAGCGCTGGGCAATAACATTCATGGGGCTCCGAAAAAGGGTGAGAATGGAGGATTGCCTTGAGCGTCCTCACTTAGGCAATCATGAAACACAGCTCCAAACTCGAAAGTGGAGGACACATGAACAGCCCTAGGCAATAACATTCATGGGGCTCCGAAAAAAGGTGAGAATGGAGGATTGCCTTAAGGGTACTCACTTAGGCAATCATGAAACACAACTCCAAACTCGAAAGTGGAGGACACATGAACAGCGCTAGGCAATAACATTCATGGGGCTCCGAAAAAGGGTGAGAATGGAGGATTGCCTTGAGGGTCCTCACTTAGGCAATCATGAAACACAGCTCCAAACTCGAAAGTGGAGGACACATGAACAGCGCTAGGCAATAACATTCATGGGGCTCCGAAAAAGGGTGAGAATGGAGGATTGGCTTGAGGGTCCGCACTTAGGCAATCATGAAACATAGCTCCAAACTCGAAAGTGGAGGACACATGAACAGTGCTAGGCAATAACATTCATGGGGCTCCGAAAAAGGGTGAGAATGGAGGATTGGCTTGAGGGTCCGCACTTAGGCAATCATGAAACATAGCTCCAAACTCGAAAGTGGAGGACACATGAACAGTGCTAGGCAATAACATTCATGGGGCTCCGAAAAAGGGTGAGAATGGAGGATTGCCTTAGGGTCCACACTTAGGCAATCATTTAACACAGCTCCAAACTCGAAAGTGGAGGACACATGAACAGCGCTAGGCAATAACATTCATGCGGCTCCGAAATAGGGTGAGAATGGAGGATTGCCTTGAGGGTCCTCACTTAGGCAATCATGAAACACAGCTCCAAACTCGAAAGTGGAGGACACATGAACAGCCCTCGGCAATAACATTCATGTTGCTACGAAAAAGGGTGAGAATGGAGGATTGCCTTGAGGGTCCTCACTTAGGCAATCATGAAACACAGCTCCAAACTCGAAAGTGGAGGACACATGAACAGCGCTAGGCAATAACATTCATGGGGCTCCGAAAAAGGGTGAGAATGGAGGATTGGCTTGAGGGTCCGCACTTACGCAATCATGAAACATAGCTCCAAACTCGAAAGTGGAGGACACATTAACAGTGCTAGGCAATAACATTCAGGGGGCTCCGAAAAAAGGTGAGAATGGAGGATTGCCTTAAGGGTCCACACTTAGGCAATCATGAAACATAGTTCCAAACTCGAAAGTGGAGGACACATGAACAGCGCTAGGCAATAACATTCATGGGGCTCCGAAAAAGGGTGAGAATGGAGGATTTTCTTGAGGGTCCTCACTTAGGCAATCATGAAACACAACTCCAAACTCGAAAGTGGAGGACACATGAAAAGCGCTAGGCAATAACATTCATGCGGCTCCGAAAAAGGGAGAGAATGGAGGATTGCCTAAAGGGTCCTCACTTAGGCAATCATGAAACACAGCTCCAAACTCGAAAGTGGAGGACACGTGAACAGCCCTAGGCAATAACATTCATGGGGCTCCGAAAAAGGGTGAGAATGGAGGATTGCCTTGAGGGTCCGCACTTAGGCAATCATGAAACAGAGCTCCAAACACGAAAATGGAGGACACATGAACAACGCTGGGCAATAACATTCATGGGGCTCCGAAAAAGGGTGAGAATGGAGGATTGCCTTGAGCGTCCTCACTTAGGCAATCATGAAACACAGCTCCAAACTGGAAAGTGGAGGACACATGAACAGCCCTAGGCAATAACATTCATGGGGCTCCAAAAAAGGGTGAGAATAGAGGATTGCCTTGAGGGTCCAAACTTAGGCAATCGTGAAACATAGCTCCAAACTCGAAAGTGGAGGACACATGAACAGTGCTAGGCAATAACATTCATGGGGCTCCGAAAAAGGGTGAGAATGGAGGATTTTCTTGAGGGTCCTCACTTAGGCAATCATGAAACATAGCTCCAAACTCGAAAGTGGAGGACACATGAACAGCGCTAGGCAATAACATTCATACGGCTCCGAAAAAGGGTGAGAATGGAGGATTGCCTTGAGGGTCCTCACTTAGGCAATCATGAAACACAGCTCCAAACTCGAAAGTGGAAGGCACATGAACAGCCCTAGGCAATAACATTCATGGGTCTCCGAAAAAGGGTGAGAATGGAGGATTGCCTGGAGGGTCCTCACTTAGGCAATCATGAAACACAGCTCCAAACTCGAAAATGGAGGACACATGAACAGCGCTGGGCAATAACATTCATGGGGCTCCGAAAAAGGGTGACAATGGAGGATTGCCTTGAGGGTCCGCACTTAGGCAATCATGAAACACAGCTCCAAACTCGAAAATGGAGCACACATGAACAGCGCTGGGCAATAACATTCATGGGGCTCCGAAAAAGGGTGAGAATGGAGGATTTTCTTGAGGGTCCTCACTTAGGCAATCATGAAACACAGCTCCAAACTCGAAAGTGGAGGACACATGAAAAGCGCTAGGCAATAACATTCATGCGGCTCCGAAAAAGGGAGAGAATGGAGGATTGCCTTGAGGGTCCTCACTTAGGCAATCATGAAACACAGCTCCAAACTCGAAAGTGGAGGACACGTGAACAGCCCTAGGCAATAACATTCATGGGGCTCCGAAAAAGGGTGAGAATGGAGGATTTCCTTGAGGGTCCGCACTTAGGCAATCATGAAACATAGCTCCAAACTCGAAAGTGGAGGACACATGAACAGTGCTAGGCAATAACATTCATGGGGCTCCGAAAAAGGGTGAGAATGGAGGATTGCCTTAGGGTCCACACTTAGGCAATCATTTAACACAGCTCCAAACTCGAAAGTGGAGGACACATGAACAGCGCTAGGCAATAACATTCATGCGGCTCCGAAAAAGGGTGAGAATGGAAGATTGCCTTAAGGGTCCTCACTTAGGCAATCATGAAACACAGCTCCAAACTCGAAAGTGGAGGACACATGAACAGCCCTCGGCAATAACATTCATGGGGCTCCGAAAAAGGGTGAGAATGGAGGATTGCCTTGAGGGTCCGCACTTAGGCAATCATGAAACACAGCTCCAAACACGAAAATGGAGGACACCTGAACAGCGCTGGGCAATAACATTCATGGGGCTCCGAAAAAGGGTGAGAATGGAGGATTGCCTTGAGCGTCCTCACTTAGGCAATCATGAAACACAGCTCCAAACTCGAAAGTGGAGGACACATGAACAGCCCTAGGCAATAACATTCATGGGGCTCCGAAAAAAGGTGAGAATGGAGGATTGCCTTAAGGGTACTCACTTAGGCAATCATGAAACACAACTCCAAACTCGAAAGTGGAGGACACATGAACAGCGCTAGGCAATAACATTCATGGGGCTCCGAAAAAGGGTGAGAATGGAGGATTGCCTTGAGGGTCCTCACTTAGGCAATCATGAAACACAGCTCCAAACTCGAAAGTGGAGGACACATGAACAGCGCTAGGCAATAACATTCATGGGGCTCCGAAAAAGGGTGAGAATGGAGGATTGGCTTGAGGGTCCGCACTTAGGCAATCATGAAACATAGCTCCAAACTCGAAAGTGGAGGACACATGAACAGTGCTAGGCAATAACATTCATGGGGCTCCGAAAAAGGGTGAGAATGGAGGATTGGCTTGAGGGTCCGCACTTAGGCAATCATGAAACATAGCTCCAAACTCGAAAGTGGAGGACACATGAACAGTGCTAGGCAATAACATTCATGGGGCTCCGAAAAAGGGTGAGAATGGAGGATTGCCTTAGGGTCCACACTTAGGCAATCATTTAACACAGCTCCAAACTCGAAAGTGGAGGACACATGAACAGCGCTAGGCAATAACATTCATGCGGCTCCGAAATAGGGTGAGAATGGAGGATTGCCTTGAGGGTCCTCACTTAGGCAATCATGAAACACAGCTCCAAACTCGAAAGTGGAGGACACATGAACAGCCCTCGGCAATAACATTCATGTTGCTACGAAAAAGGGTGAGAATGGAGGATTGCCTTGAGGGTCCTCACTTAGGCAATCATGAAACACAGCTCCAAACTCGAAAGTGGAGGACACATGAACAGCGCTAGGCAATAACATTCATGGGGCTCCGAAAAAGGGTGAGAATGGAGGATTGGCTTGAGGGTCCGCACTTACGCAATCATGAAACATAGCTCCAAACTCGAAAGTGGAGGACACATTAACAGTGCTAGGCAATAACATTCAGGGGGCTCCGAAAAAAGGTGAGAATGGAGGATTGCCTTAAGGGTCCACACTTAGGCAATCATGAAACATAGTTCCAAACTCGAAAGTGGAGGACACATGAACAGCGCTAGGCAATAACATTCATGGGGCTCCGAAAAAGGGTGAGAATGGAGGATTTTCTTGAGGGTCCTCACTTAGGCAATCATGAAACACAACTCCAAACTCGAAAGTGGAGGACACATGAAAAGCGCTAGGCAATAACATTCATGCGGCTCCGAAAAAGGGAGAGAATGGAGGATTGCCTAAAGGGTCCTCACTTAGGCAATCATGAAACACAGCTCCAAACTCGAAAGTGGAGGACACGTGAACAGCCCTAGGCAATAACATTCATGGGGCTCCGAAAAAGGGTGAGAATGGAGGATTGCCTTGAGGGTCCGCACTTAGGCAATCATGAAACAGAGCTCCAAACACGAAAATGGAGGACACATGAACAACGCTGGGCAATAACATTCATGGGGCTCCGAAAAAGGGTGAGAATGGAGGATTGCCTTGAGCGTCCTCACTTAGGCAATCATGAAACACAGCTCCAAACTGGAAAGTGGAGGACACATGAACAGCCCTAGGCAATAACATTCATGGGGCTCCAAAAAAGGGTGAGAATAGAGGATTGCCTTGAGGGTCCAAACTTAGGCAATCGTGAAACATAGCTCCAAACTCGAAAGTGGAGGACACATGAACAGTGCTAGGCAATAACATTCATGGGGCTCCGAAAAAGGGTGAGAATGGAGGATTTTCTTGAGGGTCCTCACTTAGGCAATCATGAAACATAGCTCCAAACTCGAAAGTGGAGGACACATGAACAGCGCTAGGCAATAACATTCATACGGCTCCGAAAAAGGGTGAGAATGGAGGATTGCCTTGAGGGTCCTCACTTAGGCAATCATGAAACACAGCTCCAAACTCGAAAGTGGAAGGCACATGAACAGCCCTAGGCAATAACATTCATGGGCCTCCGAAAAAGGGTGAGAATGGAGGATTGCCTGGAGGGTCCTCACTTAGGCAATCATGAAACACAGCTCCAAACTCGAAAATGGAGGACACATGAACAGCGCTGGGCAATAACATTGATGGGGCTCCGAAAAAGGGTGACAATGGAGGATTGCCTTGAGGGTCCGCACTTAGGCAATCATGAAACACAGCTCCAAACTCGAAAATGGAGCACACATGAACAGCGCTGGGCAATAACATTCATGGGGCTCCGAAAAAGGGTGAGAATGGAGGATTGCCTTGAGGGTCCGCACTTAGGCAATCATGAAACATAGCTCCAAACTCGAAAGTGGAGGACACATGAACAGTGCTAGGCAATAACATTCATGGGGCTCCGAAAAAGGGTGAGAATGGAGGATTGCCTTGAGGGTCCACACTTAGGCAATCATTTAACACAGCTCCAGACTCGAAAGTGGAGGACACATGAACAGCGCTAGGCAATAACATTCATGGGGCTCCGAAAAAGGGTGAGAATGGAGGATTGCCATGAGGGTCTGCACTTAGGCAATCATGAAACACAGCTCCAAACTCGAAAGTGGAGGACACATGAACAACGCTAGGCAATAACATTCATGCGGCTCCGAAAAAGGGTGAGAATGGAGGATTGCCTTGAGGGTCCTCACTTAGGCAATCATGAAACACAGCTCCAAACTCGAAAATGGAGGACACATGAACAGCGCTGGGCAATAACATTCATGGGGCTCCGAAAAAGGGTGAGAATGGAGGATTGCCTTGAGGGTCCGCACTTAGGCAATCATGAAACACAGCTCCAAACTCGAAAATGGAGGACACATGAACAGCGCTGGGCAATAACATTCATGGGGCTCCGAAAAAGGGTGAGAATGGAGGATTGCCTTGAGGGTCCGAACTTAGGCAATCATGAAACATAGCTCCAAACTCGAAAGTGGAGGACACATGAACAGCCCTCGGCAATAACATTCATGGGGCTCCGAAAAAGGGTGAGAATGGAGGATTGCCTTGAGGGTCCACACTTAGGCAATCATTTAACACAGCTCCAAACTCGAAAGTGGAGGACACATGAACAGCGCTAGGCAATAACATTCATGGGGCTCCGAAAAAGGGTGAGAATGGAGGATTGCCTTGAGGGTCTGCACTTCGGCAATCATGAAACACAGCTCCAAACTCGAAAGTGGAGGACACATGAACAACGCTAGGCAATAACATTCATGCGGCTCCGAAAAAGGGTGAGAATGGAGGATTGCCTTGAGGGTCCTCACTTAGGCAATCATGAAACACAGCTCCAAACTCGAAAATGGAGGACACATGAACAGCGCTGGGCAATAACATTCATGGGGCTCCGAAAAAGGGTGAGAATGGAGGATTGCCTTGAGGGTCCGCACTTAGGCAATCATGAAACACAGCTCCAAACTCGAAAATGGAGGACACATGAACAGCGCTGGGCAATAACATTCATGGGGCTCCGAAAAAGGGTGAGAATGGAGGATTGCCTTGAGGGTCCGCACTTAGGCAATCATGAAACATAGCTCCAAACTCGAAAGTGGAGGACACATGAACAGCCCTCGGCAATAACATTCATGGGGCTCCGAAAAAGGGTGAGAATGGAGGATTGCCTTGAGGGTCCACACTTAGGCAATCATTTAACACAGCTCCAAACTCGAAAGTGGAGGACACATGAACAGCGCTAGGCAATAACATTCATGGGTCTCCGAAAAAGGGTGAGAATGGAGGATTGCCTTGAGGGTCCTCACTTAGGCAATCATGAAACACAGCTCCAAACTCGAAAATGGAGGACACATGAACAGCGCTGGGCAATAACATTCATGGGGCTCCGAAAAAGGGTGACAATGGAGGATTGCCTTGAGGGTCCGCACTTAGGCAATCATGAAACACAGCTCCAAACTCGAAAATGGAGCACACATGAACAGCGCTGGGCAATAAAATTCATGGGGCTCCGAAAAAGGGTGAGAATGGAGGATTGCCTTGAGGGTCCGCACTTAGGCAATCATGAAACACAGCTCCAAACTCGAAAATGGAGGACACATGAATAGCGCTGGGCAATAACATTCATGGGGCTCCGAAAAAGGGTGAGAATGGAGGATTGCCTTGAGGGTCCGCACTTAGGCAATCATGAAACATAGCTCCAAACTCGAAAGTGGAGGACACATGAACAGTGCTAGGCAATAACATTCATGGGGCTCCGAAAAAGGGTGAGAATGGAGGATTGCCTTGAGGGTCCACACTTAGGCAATCATTTAACACAGCTCCAAACTCGAAAGTGGAGGACACTTGAACAGCGCTAGGCAATAACATTCATGGGGCTCCGAAAAAGGGTGAGAATGGAGGATTGCCTTGAGGGTCCTCACTTAGGCAATCATGAAACACAGCTCCAAACTCGAAAGTGGAGGACACATGAACAGCACTAGGCAATAACATTCATGGGGCTCTGAAAAAGGGTGGGAATGGAGGATTGCCTTGAGGGTCCTCACTTAGGCAATCATGAAACACAGCTCCAAACTCGAAAGTGGAGGACACATGAACAGCGCTGGGCAATAACATTCATGGGGCTCCGAAAAAGGCTGAGAATGGAGGATTGCCTTGAGGGTCCTCACTTAGGCAATCATGAAACACAACTCCAAACTCGAAAGTGGAGGACACATGAACAGCGCTAGGCAATAACATTCATGGGGCTCCGAAAAAGGGTGTTTGGCAGGACCAAACGGTCTACCGGGTTCTTCCACCTGAAAGGCAAACATGCCTTTTGTAAAGAAAAATAAATCATTTGCGAGAGCACCATATCTTAGAGAAACAATATACTTGTGCCACGGGTAATTTTCCTTGTAACCGAGAATGAAGGACACACGACTTCCTATCGAATCAAAGATCAAACGTATGATCACGGACCAATAGGATTTTCTCGAGGGTGGTATTTTTGGAGAGGAAGCTGGGTGTTTCGGTCTTTTCCTTTTTGTTCATGTGGGGTGGGATATTGCCAGTCGAGAATGATTTCGAGTGGCAATCGGGCTTGAAGAATTTTTTCCCTCTTTCCTTCATTGATCGAGAATTGCTTCTTTTCCCTTTTCACTTCCTTTCGATCTTTGATCGGGAATCCTTCTTTCCTTTCTTCTGTTCTTTTCTTTATTTTCATTTTTCTTTTTTTCTTTCTTTCCATTTCTTCCTTTTCTTTCTTTTCACTTTTCCTTCCCCATCCCTTTCTTTGGGAAATCGGGTTTTAGCATTCTATTCGCTCTCCCTTGAGGAGATTCCGCTGTCCTTTACTTCGGGGGAAAGAATGAGGATTCCTTTTTTACAGGCCAAGGTTCAAAAAGGTCTAAGGTTGTGTTTCAATGGGGTCTTTTATCGTGGGAACCCAATCTTGATATCTGGGGAAAAACAAATTTGGGTGTCAAGGTGTCGATTTCGGGCCGAGCTTCCATATTGTTCCATAAGGCACGCGTGACAATGATGATTTGAAAACAACGTGCAAAATTAGTCATGGCTACAGCCAGGTGGGCACTCAAGCATCTTGTTTATGGCATTGTGATACTACGGTTGGGAATTTACACAGATAGACCCAACGTTTCCAAGTTATGTTCTTTCATCAGTTCAATGAATTCATCCATCCTTATCTCGGTTTATTCCAGAAAATAAACTCTTAGCATCAGTCCCTTGTTTCCAGAAGATACGTTTGCTCTTTACGAATGATTTATTCTTCTTAACTATAACATGTCGACCTTCGCGGTCTTTCTTTCTTTTTCCTTTTTGTTTCATTTTTATATATTCACAAAATTATAAACCTATGGTCCTTCATGAGGAAAACTTTTCTTTGTACATCTACATTCTTATACACGACAAACTTTTTCTGTACACGCATTAGAACTCTTCTCTTTACGTCACACGGTCTATATACAAACCCTATTTACATTCAAAGATTTTTTCATTTTTCCCAACACACACTTATAGTTCACACAAAAGTTTCTTCATATACACTCGTTGCTCATACACACAAGAATCCTTCTATACACATTTTCCTTTTACATACATGTATAGATAAAAACCTTTTTCTTTTCTTTATGAACATGACTTCACAACGCTTCTTTCTTTTTATTAGGATTTTTGGTTCATTTTATTTTTAGGACGACGTTCCTAAATGAAAAACTCTACACGGTTCCAGAATTTCAACAAACACTATTGACAACAATGAAACAAGTACCGACGTAACAACTCAAACGATATGTATGTACAAAACAAAAGTCAAAACATGAAACAAACGTTATTCCCTTAGTCAAACAAAAATAGGATGATATGTAAACAGAAAAAAAACAAATGGAAACAAAAAAGAAATATGGATCAAGGGATCTCCCAATCATGTGGCCCCGCTTCCTCCTAAGAAATCAAGTAAATCGGTCATCTCCTCGTCCTCGCGGGCCTCATCTGCCTCGTCGGGAGCCTCTGCTGGTGCCTCTCCTGCCCGGGCCTCAGGCCAATCTCCAGGCCATGCGACCTCTGCCCTGAACTGGTCCGGAGTAGGGCACGGAAAAGAAGTAAAGCCCTGGCTCTGCAGGCTGAGGCTCATCTGGTAAAGACAATCATGGGTCTGTATATGAGCCCGGTGGTTGGCCGCCTGCTGGCGAACCAAATGCCGCAAATACTGCTCCATATCAAACGATCCGGCTGGACCAGCCTATGGCGGCGCGTCTGCGGCCTGCGGAGCATCCCCCTGGGCCTGTCTCTGTGTGCAATACTTCTCAATAAAAGCTCAGGTGATGGGCGGCCGAATCACCTTGCTAGGTGCGACAGGGACTCCGAATGACTGGCAGAGTCCTGTGATCAAGGCGGGAAAACCCAGGGCCCTGTTGGACTTATCCGGGTCCAGAGGGTGCCTGGTAGGCGCCATACCTGCAAATATATAGATGGCATCAGCGATTAACTGAGCCACGTGAATGCTCATCCGTGTCAGGATGGCGTACACTAGCTGACACTTCGGCAGGGGGAGGTCGGAATTATGGTCGTTGGGCTGGATGTTGCTGAGCAGCAAAGTCATCCCGATCTGAGTCAGGGTGGTCATGTTGGTGCGCATGATCCGCACCCGTCTCTCGGCAACAGTCCGGGCAAAATCCTGCCCCGGTATACATAGCAACTGGGCGATGACCTCCTCATCGAACCCATCGGACCGGTTCCTCCTCTGGCCATACTCGCACTCTTGACCCTCTTCCAGCACTAAAGGATATCCCAGGAGCTGGCCGATAGCATCTGCATCAAACGGGATCCACTGACCCCTTACCCAAGACCTCATATCTCGCACGCCTTCCTCCGTAGGCCAAGCATTGGCATAAAATTCGAGGAGTATGTCTGGATCAAACATGGCCATGGGGGTAACCAGTGATGCCCACCACCGGCGAACTATCTCCTCCTGGAAATCGGTATACTCGTCGTCCCTGAGCTGGACGCGTCGCTCCCGGAGGAATGACCATCCCTTGATGGCCTCAAAGAGCTGCTGGTGTTCAACGCTCCTAAAGCGGTGATTGTCATACTCAGGAGCAAAACTAGTTCCTTCGACCGCTTTATCCTTCCTGGATCTCTTTGAGGCAAGTTTCCTCGGGGCCATTTCCTGCGAGAACAAACATTTAGAAGTTAGTTTTACAAGATAATGCTTATCTTAACGCAAAAATGTCATGCCAATCCCTCTGATTTAGACCAAACTCATATGATCCATTCATGCACACGCGCATGTGTAGAAAACATCCTATTACTCATGTCAACATGCAAGAACATCCAACATATTCTAACTACCATACACGTATATACATTTTGAAAAAGAAAAACACACTTTCATGCTCTAAGTGTTGCGTCAAACTTTACACCTAAATTTATATCCTAAACATTTTGCTATCACAAACTACCTACATACATTTGAAGTACACCATACAAATTTTTATTGTTTCTCTCATATTTATTTATATGTATATCGGAAAGCTAATTACATCCTGCACACATTTGCATTCAAAAGGGCATTCCATGCTATCATACATTCATTTAGGAAGACAATCATTCACACTTTGCTAGGAATTTCATGCTCCTTATATTTACCTATGTATACATACTATTGCAAGGCTTTTTCCACGCTACCTCTATGTAAAGTATCAAACATGGGGCAGCCCAAATTCGAGCAAAAACTCTCACAAGCAAATCCTAATTTTCATGTTTTTCTAACTCTAAAACCAAATTTTGGATTCCTAGCCATAAGCATGTTTCCTTGCATTGAAGCTACAAGTTTGGGTTCCTAAGCTTGGAATTGCATTTGGGCACCTATTTTGAATCTCCTATGCTGTACCTACATATAAGAAACAGTCCCACTCTCCCCATTTTACAAAATCATATTCATACATCATTGGGGCATTTCACCGAGCACTTGGTGGGCGCACGTTTTGACATAAATTGCAAGAGAATGGGGACAATGTGGCATGCCCCATTGCTTCAGAATACAGCATAGGCCTAAGGCCTTCTCATTCAAATCCTCAACTCAAGAAAACAAGCATAAAAACAAACCAAAACTTCCCCACAAATATGAGCACATTCTCGCAATTTGGAGCACCAAAAGATGAAGAAAATATACCAATGGGAAGCTAAAAACATCAAGGATTGAATACTTACTTGTTGGAGTGAATTATAACACCAAAAATGAAAGCAAAAGGCAACCAAAAGTGGCTTGAGGGAGCAAGAACCGCAAGCCTTCGTGTTCTTTCTTTTGAATGAGGGGGGGGGGGGAGTTTTTGGATGCAAAAACGTTCCCCTCCCTCGTTTTTATATTTTGAATGCAGGGGTTGCTCGCCCAGGCGAGCTAACCTGCCACATTTTTTTTTGGAGGGGAACATTAACCATGTCCCCTCCTTCCTTATGGGTTAGCATTTGCCCACTTGAACCTACTTAAATTAGAATTAGGTGTCGATTATTTATTTAAAACAAACAATAGTAATAGAAACTGCGAACGCAAAGGATACTGGGCTGCCTTGCAGCGACGTTCTTTGCTTGTTTAGCGCCGGGATGGGGTGTCGCTTGGTCGGTCGCGATCCTATCCTCCATTCGCTTCCATCCCTAAGTACCTGCAAGTAAGAGCCAAATGATATGCGACCAATCGTGACCGGTCATCGTCTTACCTTGGTTGATTTCTGCCATTGACTTGTCTTGACTTCTGACCGTGGCCTGAGACGATTCTGCTCCTTGCTATCACAAGATATGCATGTGCATGTGCAGGTATGAATGTTTCTAATGCGATGATTTTATTTTAGTGGAGGCTGGTCAGATTCAATTTTAAATAAGCGTTTGGGGCATCCCATACACCGAGCGAAGAGGGCTCAAGTTATAACAAATCTAAAACACAAGGTTTGAAATCAAAGGGAGGACTAAAACCTCGCCCATCTTTTCTTCTTTTTAAAGGAACGAGACAAATACAGAGGAAGGGAATCCCTGGAGGAAACCAAGAAGAACAAAAACTCAGAATTAAAAGAACATGCAATGGTCCCCTCGATTGCCCCAGACTTCAAGCGTAATATCGTTTAACTGCATCGGAGTTTACGGGCGAAGGCAATTCCTCGCCATCCATGTGGGTGAGTATTAGAGCACCCCCAGAAAAAGCTCTTTTCACCATGAAAGGTCCTTCATAATTCGGGGCCCACTTTCCTCGATTATCTTTAACAGCGTGGGACATCTTCTTCAGCACGAGGTCCCCCTCGTTGAACTTGCGCGGGCGTACCTTCTTGTCGAATGCGTTCTTTATCCTTCGTTGATACAAACGCCCATGGCTCATGGCGGCCAAACGCTTACCTTCAATAAGGTTAAGTTGGTCGTAGCGTGCTTGAGCCCATTCTGACTCTTCTAGGCCTGACTCCGCCATTATCCTCTGAGAAGGAACCTCTACCTCAAATGGGAGCACTGCTTCCATCCCATAAACCAAGGAATACGGCGTTGCCCCAGTAGAAGTTCGTATCGAGGTTCTGTATCCGTGTAGGGCGAAAGGCAACATCTCATGCCAATCTTTGTATGACATTGTCACTTTTTGAACAATCTTCTTAATATTCTTATTCGCAGCCTCTACAGCCCCATTCATCTTTGGCCGATAAGGGGTAGAGTTATGATGCTGGATCTTGAAGTCTTCGCACATCTCCTGCATCATCTTGTTGTTCAGATTGGTTCCATTGTCAGTAATGATCTTCCTGGGGAGTCCGTATCGACAAATCAGATCCTTCTTTATGAATCTAACTACCACATTCTTTGTGACATCAGTATAAGAAGCTGCTTCGACCCATTTGGTGAAGTAATCTATCACCACAAGAATGAAGCGGTGACCGTTCGACGCTTTGGGTTCAATGGCCCCAATGACATCTATTCCCCACATGGAAAAAAGGCCAAGGGGCGGACATAACATTCAGAGGATGTGGTGGAACATTGACATTGTCTGTGTATGCCTGACATTTATGACATTTCCTGACATGAGCGCAGCAATCGCTTTCCATGGTGAGCCAATAATAGCCGGCCCTAAGGATTTTTCTGGCCATAGCATGCCCATTGGCATGTGTCCCAAAGGAACCCTCGTGGATCTCCTCAATCATGAAGTTCGCTTCTTTGGCATCTACGCATCGTAGGAGGGTCATGTCATGGTTTCGTTTGTACAGGATGGTACCACTTACAAAGAAACCAGTAGCCAATCTCCTCAACGTCCTTTTGTCATTGTCAGAAATCCCTGGTGGGTATTCTTTGTTCTCGACATACTGCTTGATGTCGAAATACCACGGTTTCCTATCCCGCTCTTCCTCTATTGCATAACAATATGTCGGCCTGCCTTGAGATTTGAATTCGATGTACGGCAGATCCCCGTGTGGGGCAAGTTGAACAATGGATGCCAGGGTGGCTAATGCATCAGCCATTTGATTCTCTTCCCGAGGTATGTGGTGGAAGGAAATGTCGTCAAAGTACTTGGCTAACCTATAGATGTGAGTTTGATAGGGTATCAACTTCAAATCCCTAGTTTCCCATTCTCCTTTCAATTGACGTATCACCAAAGTTGAGTCTCCATACACCTTGAGTAGTTTTACATCAAAATCAATGGCCGCCTGAACCCCGAGGGCGCATGCTTCGTACTCGGCCATATTGTTGGTACAATCAAAACCTAGTCTAGCCGTGAAAGGAATACACTGATCATCCGGGGATACAAGGACTGCCCCTACTCCGTGGTCCAAAGCATTAGATGCCCCATCGAAGCAAACAATCCATTTTTCTATGTCCTCGTGCGTCCGCTTCTCTTCAAACAGGACCATGATATCTTCATCTGGGAACTCGGGGTGCATCGATCGATAATCCTGGAGGGGTTGCTGGGCCAAATAATCCGCTAAGGCACTTCCTTTTACCGCTTTTTGGGTGACGTAAACGATATCGAATTCAGATAATAGTACCTGCCACCTAGCGATTCATCCCGTGAGGGCCGGTTTTTCAAAGATGTATTTCACGGGATCCATTTTGGAAATAAGCCACATGGTATGGCTGAGCATATACTGCCTAAGCCGATGTGATGCCCATACTAGAGCACAACACGTCCTTTCCAGCATTGAGTAATTCATCTCACATGCGATAAACTTCTTGCTCAGATAGTAGATGGCTTGCTCCTTTTTCCCAGAATCATCATGCTGACCCAACACACACCCCATAGACTCGTCCAACACGGTCATGTACAGGAAAAGAGGTCTTCCTGTTACAGGTGGCATGAGCACCGGGGAATTTGCGAGACTCTGTTTGATCTTCTCGAAGGCCTCTTGGCAGTCACTGTTCCACAGGACCGTCTGGTTCTTACATAATAGCTTAAAAATGGGCTCACAGGTAGGGGTGAGTTGCGAGATAAATCTCGCGATATAATTCAACCTGCCCAAAAAACCCCCGAACCTGCTTCTCCGTGCGTGGTTCCGGCATTTCAAGGATGGCCTTCACTTTCTCGGGATCTATCTCTATCCCTTTCTGACTTATGATAAATCCTAGCAGCTTCCCCGACTTCACCCCAAAGGTGCACTTGGTTGGGTTCAGTTTCAATTGGTATTTCCGCAATCTTCCAAACAGCTTATGCAGATTGACAAGGTGTTCGTCCTCAGTCCGAGACTTGGCAATCATGTCATCTACGTAGACCTCTATTTCCTTATGCATCATATCATGGAACAACGCCACCATGGCACGCTGATAGGTTGCCCCAACATTTTTCAGCCCGAAGGCCATCACTTTATAGCAGAATGTCCCCCATAGGGTGACGAAAGTGGTCTTCTCTACATCTTCGGGTGCCATCTTTATTTGATTATACCCCGAGAAACCATCCATAAATGAGAAAAGGGTGAATTTGGCTATATTATCTACGAATATATCAATGTGTGGCAGGGGAAAATTGTCTTTAGGACTGGCTCGGTTCAAGTCCCGGTAGTCTACACACATTCGAACCTTGCCGTCCTTTTTCGGGACTGGGACAATGTTGGCCACCCACTCCGGGTACCGTGCCACAGCTAAGAATCCTGCATCAAACTGCTTCCTTACTTCTTCTTTAATTTTTAAAGACATATCGGGTTTCATTCTTCGTAACTTTTGCTTAACCGGAGAAGACCCAGGATTCAAAGGCAACTTATGCTGCATAATGTCAGAATCCAGACCGGGCATGTCTTGATACGACCACGCAAAGACATCTTGATACTCTTCAAGAAGGGTTATCAAGCTTTGGCGGATAGGCGCGGTCATACCGGCTCCTACCTTTACCTCTTTCTTTTCCTCCGTGGTCCCCAAGATTACCAATTCGGTTTCTTCTTGGTGAGGCTTCATTTCACGTTCTTCCTTAGCGACCAGCCTCTCCAACTCTGGTGACAGGACGTCTTCTTCCTCTTCCTCGTTTATCGTTTGGCTTATAACTCGATCGAAATCGATTGTCAAACCCTCGTTGTTAGGATCCTCAAAGAATCGACCCTCATATCTATACCAAACAAGACAAAAGAAACAAAAAACATGCAAAATGATATGAGAAAAGGTGGGACCGCAAGAACAGATGAAACAAGATCTCTTTGTTTATTTAATAAGGTAGGTTTCACAAAACAAAAGAGAACGGAAATCTATAGGCTCTAATTACATTGAATCAGCGGTATAGACTTCTGACTGGCTTATCACGCGCCAATTCCCCACTTGGGAATCGGAGTGGCATGGTTGCACAAAACTTGGTGGGTCTTGAGGGAACTCCTCCTCTATTGTGGCCACCTCCTCCTCGGACACCATTCCAGCGCTGGTGAAACACTGGTTAATACGGTCGGGCCATACCCTATCCGCTCGAAATCTTGACGGCACGTTCCTCCTCCCCGGCATCCCGGGTTCATACCCTAATCCATACTTGTATGGATTTCCCTTGATATTGACCACGTCGGCATTCCCAAGGCAGTCCTTGCCTAGACCCATTCCGGGCTCAAATCCGTTCCTAAGCATAACACGCGCCACCATTATGGCCGCGTTGGAGAGAGAAGGTAGCGACGAACTTGGTTCCACCGAGGCGCAGCTCACCACCTCAAAGGATTGGAAAGCCGATTCCAATGATTCTTCCACCGCTTCTACATACGGTGCGAAGGAGGGGCAGCTCACTAACATGTCCTCTTCACCCGACACTATCACTAAAAGTCCACCCACTGCGAACTTCAATTTCTGGTGAAGCGTTGAAGGGACCACTCCCAGGGCATGAATCCAAGGTCTTCCCAAGAGGCAGCTATAGGCGGGATTTATATCCATTACTTGAAACACCACGTTGCAAGTGTGGGGGCCTATCTGAATGGGAATGTCGATTTCCCCCATCACTTCCCGCCGAGTACCATCAAAGGCTCGCACCACCATCGAGCTCGGTTTTAAACGTGACGCACTAAAAGGAAGCTTTTCCAAAGTGGTCTTCGGCATTACATTTAAACTCGATCCATTGTCGATAAGTACCTTTGCGACAACGTGGTCCATACATCTCACCGACACATGTAGAGCCTTGTTGTGTCCTCTCCCCTCAACGGGAATCTCTTCTTTCACAAACGCGATGTAGTTGTTGGTGGTTATATGATTAACAATACCTTCGAAACCCTTCACTGAGATATCATGTGCTACATGGGCATCGTTAAGGACCTTCATCAACAGCGCACGATGAGGCTCGGAGTTTATGAGCAGTTCAAGCAAGGAGATCCTTGCTGGAGTTTTATTCAGTTGCTCGACTACCTTAAACTCGCTTTGTTGGATGAGGCGGAGGAACTCATGGGCCTCTTCCAAAGTCACTATTTTTCCTTGAAGACCTTCTTTCTTTTCGACCCCTCTTACCACTGGAGGATCTACTTCTTTCGAGGGGGTGGCTATGTCTGTGGACTCTTGGACCATGGGCGCTTTCCCTTTGGAGGGTAATCCCATCGGGTGAGGGGAAGCGAACACCCGACCACTGCGGGTTACGCCACTGAGGCCGGTGATGTTGGTTACCTTAGCTGATAGGGAGTCAACTTCGGTTGCAACTCTTTCGCTGGACGCGGGAGGGGTATACTTCCACGGAACAGCCTTATTACTTTGATATGCAAATGGCGTTGGTTTGGGCGCCGTCCGGGGGTATATGGGTGTGGAGCCGGTCCCTTTTCTAGTAAAGCATATCACTAGGGCCTTGGGGGTTAGAGGAACCCTCTTCTCTTCCGACTGCATGCAAATTTGTGGTTCTTCCCTCCCTCCTATGGACACTTCAAGCTGCCCGCAATCCATGAGCCGCTGAAGCAATTCTTCTACCGCGGGACAGGTTTCTATGTCATGCGACTCCCCGAGGTGAAACAAACATTCATCCCTTTCGTCTCCACCATGGGAGACCATGCACGTCACTTGCAGCGATTGATAGATGAAGCGTCTAGAAGTAGCCACCTCTCCTAATCTCTTTGCCCGTGATGGACCATCCTCTTCGACGGCGTTCACGCTAGCCCCTCCATGACTAGCTAGCGGGTTGGTTTTAACATTTGGGCCTTTTTTCTGAAACGATAGCCAACCGGCACTAATCAGGTGCTGCACCTTATACTTGAACGGGATGCAGGAGTCAATATTGTGTCCGGGAACTCCACTATGGTACACACACTTGGCACCCGGGTCATACCACTTGGGGTAGGGTGGCTGGAGAACCTTCCCGGGTATGGCCACTACCAAATGATTCTACAATAATGAAGGCCATAACTCGGAGTATGCCATGGGAATAGGAGGGAAGTTGTCTTTCGGGGGCGGGTGTTGTGCATATTTATAGGTCGCGCCGGGGGCTGTATTATTAATTGGCCGGGGAGCGACTGGAGCTGTGCGTTGGGCCGGCGCTCTTTCTGCTGCGGGTGGTCCTTTTATTTGAGTCGGGAGAGAATTCCCAGCTCGGATTAAAAAATTTGGGGGATTGGGCTGGTATGAGCTTTGGATATTTTAGGGTGCTTTCATCCATGTTGGGGCGGTGGTGACCGCGTGGGCGTCTCCTTCCTTTTTCCTCGCGCCCACTACTGGGGCTCTTCTGTTGTTGTTGGGGACCATATTGGCAGCATATTCGAACTTGCCTTTTCGTAGTCCGGATTCAATCCTTTCTCCGGCGAAGACGAGATCCGCAAAGTTAGCTGGCATGTAGCCTATCAGCTTTTCATAGTAGAACGTGGGTAACGTATCTACCATAATTGTGATCATCTCCCTCTTTGTCATGGGCGGTACGACTTGGGCTGCGAGATCTCTCCATCTCTGGGCATATTCCTTAATGGACTCATGCTCTCGTTTAGTCATACCCTGAAGCTGGTTCCGATCGGGAGCCATATCCGTATTGTACTGGTACTGCCGAATGAAGGCAGTTGCCAAGTCCTTCCATGATCGGATCTGGGAAGCTTCCAGATTGGTATACCATGCAACAGCTGCCCCGGCCAAGCTGTCTTGAAAGAAATGGACCAACAATTTTTCGTCCGCAGAATACGCCCCCATCTTTCGACAATACATCCGAAGATGCCCCTTCGGACATGTCGTCCCTTTGTACTTATCAAAGTCCGGTACTTTGAACTTGGGAGGGACGACGATGTTGGGCACGAGACATAAATCCGCTAAATCCGAGAATGGGTAATTGCCGAGGCCCTCGACTGCTCTCAACCTCTCTTCAAGCGCCTCAATCTTTCCCTTATCTTCCACGAAGGGAACAGATTCTTTTACGGGTGTGGGTGAAGTCGGGATATGGCGGACTATGTTTGGTTGGGGTAGTTCATGGGGGGACGGATCTTTGAGGTGGAGCAGGGGGCTAAGATGGGTACCTCCTTCCTCATTGTCTTGCCCGGGATAGTCTTCATAAGGTGGGAGTTGCCCCTCGAAAGTAGGGGCTTGGCTTAAATCTTCCGGGGTGGCACGGGGGGTGAAGTCCGGAGGCAGGCCATAAGGATAAGCTTGCGGACTATACCTTCGACCGAACACGGCCGTGTTTCTATCTAGGCCCGGATTCAAGGCGGGCTGCAGCACCGGCTCCGCTTCCCTAACTGTACTGGAGGCGGTTGCCGTGGCTTTATCCTCTATGGTTTTCTGAAGTTTTAACATGACCTCCGAGATGGAAGCCATTTGATCTTTTAAGGCCGATAGATCGGCCTTCATCTATTCCTGCACGCCCTATTCATTATCCATTTTTCTGGATCGAGTGTTATAGGGGTGCCTTGGTGTTTTCTTAGTTATGATGAAATTCCTAAAGAAATAAACAACGGTGAGTATGTCACCAAAACATGAGTATGCAAATGGATGATCGGAGCACTTGGATCTACCCCAAGGTTTTTAGATAACGTAATGAGTCCAGAACTTCTCATTTTATAAAAAGAACAAAGCTTTCATCTAGCCAAGACTATACAAAGGTGTTACAAGGGAACCTAACGATTCCTAATTATATGGGCCATCATGTGTTGACAGTAATTGATTAGCCCATGAATCTCCTCGGGGGCAGTACACACTTCGGCCATGGCTTTTGCTTTGGCTAATAGACGCGGGAGGTCTTGACTTCCATTCAAGGTCAAGGCGAACCTATCCATCCACATAGTCGCTTCTTGATGCAGTGCATCAATCACCCTCCCTCTTGCTTCTTTTTCGGCATACACTTGTGCAAAATCCTCCACTAGCTTTTGTTCATGGGCCATGGACTGGTTCAATTCTTCCTTGTATTGCCCTATGATAGCTAGCATGCTTTGCTCTGTGGCTTCCAAGTGTTGAGCCAAACTCCTTTTGGACCTCGCGCAAGCAACTAACTCTTCTTTTAAGATCATGCCATGCACCCGTGACCGATCTCTCTCCTCTCTTCGGAGCTTGAGCTCATTGTTGCTACCCCACAATGCTCCTCGGAATTTCTCTCGGCCATATTCCTCCTTGCGGGCCCTTTTGGTTTCTTGTTCAAGGGCTCTTGCAGTGGCCGCGTTTCCCTCTTGTAACTCGGTACACTCTTTCCGGATGTGTGTAGCAGCTGATTTGAACTTCTCCTTGGCGAGTCTTGCCTTCCCTAACTCTAATTTTAGAGCTCGGACTTCTTCATCTTCCTCCAGAGCTTCGAAGTCCTCCTCATCGATAACTTTCAACTTGGAGAGCCAATCTAACCCCCGCGTGTGAATTCTTAGCCATCCATGATAACCTCCGATGACGCCATTACGGATGCCTCTAAGCTCCTTGTCTTTCCTCAACGGATTCCTCCACGCCTTGTGGATTCTTTGTATAACCTTGAGACCTTGCGCGCCTAGATCCCTCACAAGGAAAGGCGAGAGACTTTCTTCGGTTGGCGCTCCCCTCATGGGATACCCTAGCTGTCTTATGGCGAGTGCGGGATTATAATTAATACAACCCCTAGTCCCTATCAGTGGAACATTAGGGTAGTCCCCACACGAGAAAAGAACTCCTTCCTTGCCTTCCTTCCAACCAGGAAACCAATTGATTGCGCTGCCCCCTATCCCAGCCAAATGTTGGTCCCAATCAACTCTTCCTTTTTCGGCGCATGAGCGATAGCTTTGAAGCGGACACGGGTGTCTCGCGTCTTGTCGGAATAGGTGTGAAATCAACCACACACAGAGAGCGGGTAAACAACAGACAATCCGTGCACTGTTTTTCTCACACCTCCGGTCAAAGGTGTCAAACAAATCTGCCAAGATAGCCACCACTGGACTTTCCTTGCTATGGTGATATGCGAGGAAAGCATCAATGGTGGCTAAGTCTACCAAACCGTCAACGTTCGGAAAAAGGACAACCCCAAAAATCAGCAAAGCTAAAATATCTGCAAACGGGCCCCATTTCTCTTGGCTCGCCATATCCCTTGCCTTACCTTCCATGTATTTCCGAGGCAGGCCCACTACGCCGTTCTGAGTTTGCTTCGTGCGATCCAACTCCTTTGCTGAATCACCAACCATAGCCGCAATCTTGCTCAAGGAAGGAAGAAAGCCGGAGAAAAGATACGGTTTTCTCCCCCCAAGAGGGCATCCTAATATTTCCTCAAACTCTTCAATAGTTGGTACCATTTGGAAGTCCCCAAACGTGAAACACCTCAACGGCTGGTCATAATATTGGGCGAGGGATACGACAGCTTCCGTAAATACCTCCACTGCGGCCAAATCTAGAATCTTCCCGTACACTTTGCGGAAGGCTTGCCTTTGGAGAGGTCCCATCAATCGTCCTAATTCCTTGAGGCTAGTGACATCTAGACTTTTAACCTTGACTTGATAAAACCTTTTGCCGTTTTGATTTGTCCCCATCATTTACCTAAAAAAGGGGTGGATCAAGACTCCGACATGAATGATGCAATGCATATGCATGAAACGGAAACAACACAAAGGGGTAATTCACACATACGAGACCGCAGAGATCCAATTTTAATGCTACGTTTTGGGCATGATGGCGCATCAACATAGTATTAAAAAGGTTACGTATTACTCTAAAGAAACCAAACATCACTAGCAAAACTATAAACTAGTGCTATTTACCAAAAATGCATGAGAACGAATGGCACGGAGCGTGTCTGCTCTTTGCCCCTATTTGGAAACCTATAGGACAATATCTAGGGGTCTCTAATAACTACTCCCCAACAATTCATAACTCACACGGTTGTTTTCTAGAGGTATCATCACTCAAGATAATAATATTGTGGCAGTATGGAATACCAGCGACAACATATTATAAAGAGAGAAAGCTCTAGACGAGGTTTCACTATTATCAAGCAAGTCGGAGATCTAGCATGATGATAGATTCACCTCCACTCCTTAAATTCCCATGAACCCGGGTATAGGGCCTCTTTTTTACTCAAACCCGTGGGTGCTTAGAATGCAGTGTAAAGAATGCAAAATAGACAACAGTTATTTACATTTTACACAGTTCAACAAATGCACACACGAAGTTTCACAAATCCACAATTCCTTAAAATAGGCCTAACTCACAAAAATAGTCCCCAGTGGAGTCGCCAACTGTTGCAACGTGCCCTTCACGGGCGAGCGAGGGCGAGGCTCACGGGTGCGCTTTCCAAAGGAGGAAAGATGCGCGGAGTCGCCACCAACGTTTATTTGTGGAAAACGTCGGAAAAACCGAAGGAAACTGGTCAAAATAAAAATTCTAAGTTCGGGAGTTGTATTTACGCTTGAGGAAGGTATTATCACCTCTCACGTTTGTCTCAAATGACAACAGCCTATTTTTTAGAATTGTGGAAATTGTGTTACCTTAACTTTTATTTCTTTTTATTTTTTGAGGTCGACAAAAGCGGAGCTTTTGCTCCTACGTACCCTCCATCAAAGAGGAAATCAGACCTACGTAGTTCTTTGTTATGCGTGAATCAAGTGATTCTTTTACTTTTGAAAGGTGATCATTTTAAGGCGTTGGACCTTAAAAATGATCCATTTTACTTGTAAGAAATTGAAATAATAAACTCTCAAAACCCTTTTTTTGTGGACGAGCTTGACTAGGCGAATTGATTTTAGCCTTAGTTTCACCTTAGTTATTAGTCAATTCAATTAAGAATGAGAAATCCCAAAGAGAAAACGTCCGATTGATTTTTCGTTTTTATTTTACTAAAAGGTATTTTTTGATTATTATATTATTATTTTACCTCTTTTTTTTATTTCCAACGTGGTTACGGCACGACCGAACGGTCGGAATTCATTTTAACCGAAATTAACGGATGATACAATTCAAACGATCGGTGGAAATTTATTTTATTTTTAGATTAAGTGAGAAATGACTTAAATAAATGGCTTAAGCACGTCAAAAGAGGGTATAAAAAGCAAATGAAAATGAGAATAAAAATACATGAAACAAAATGTGGACCACCACGGGTACATAGAATGAATTGAAAAGCTCGGTTTGAGGTACTTACCCGTTGAAGACTGAAGAAAACGAAGAACGAACGATGAATCTTGAAGAACGGTCGAGAATCTTCGCGTAATTACTCACGGAAACGTTACGGAAACGTTACGGAAGCGCCTTGGCTTGGATTTTCTTCACGGAAATAATTTTCCTCAGCAATTTCGGGAGAGAGAGAGAAGTGCCAAGAAGGCTGAACCCTTTTCTTCTTCACTCCTCCCCCTATTTATAGCAAAATAGGGGAGGAGCTTGCCACCCAGCTCGCCCAGGCGAGCTCAGCTCGCCCAGGCGAGCAAGGTTGCTTCCTCCAGAAGCAACAGCCTTCTGGAGGAAGGATCTGGAAGGCCCAAGTGGGCCAGATTGCTATTTGTACCCCCTTTTTACTAAATGCACCCCCTTCTATTTTTTTGGTAATTCTTTTTTCGTAACGTTACGAAACTTCACGAATTTCGTAACGATACTTATTTTTCTTCCGCAAGGTTACGAATCCTTACGGATTATGTATTTACTCTTTTTTAGCTTTCGAAGAAGTTACGGAAACTTACGGATTGGGCAAAAACACCTCTTTTCAATTTCCGCCACATTACGGAATTTCACGGATTGCGCAAGTCTGCTTCCTTTTGATTTCTGACACGTCTCGGGACTTCATTCATTGTGCAACAAAGGACGCCAAGTGTCTCGAAGCGGCCAATCATAGGTTGTATATCATTAAATAATAATCCCCGGACGAAATTAGGGTATGACAAGAAGACATCAAGAACAAATTCAAGACTCAAGAGGAAAAGTTGAAGAACACTTCAAGATTCAAGAAGAAGGATGAATTCAAGAATCAAGATTCAAGGATCAAGCTTCAAGAATCAAGATCAAGATTCAAGATTCAAGAATCAAGAGAAGACTTAATCAACATAAGTATGAAAAGGATTTTTCAAAAACTGAGTAGCACATGGATTTTTCTCAAAACATGTTTACCAAAGAGTTTTTACTCTCTGGTAATCGATTACCAGTAGCAAAATTGTTTTGAAAAAGTTTTCAAATTGAATTTACAACGTTCCAATTAATTTCAAAAAGTTGTAATCGATTGCAATGTTTTGGTAATCGATTACCAGTGCCTTTGAACGTTGAAATTCAAATTCAAATGTGAAGAGTCACATCCTTTCACATAAAAGCTTTGTGTAATCGATTACACTAATTTGGTAATCGATTACCAGTGATTGTTTCTGAATAAAATCAAAAGATGTAACTCTTCAAATGGTTTTTGACTTTTTCAAATTGGTTTTTAAGTTTTTCTAAAAGTCATAACTCTTCTAATGGTTGTCTTGACCAGACATGAAGAGTCTATAAAAGCAAGGCTTTGTTTTGCATTTCAAGTATCTTGAACACTTTTTCTATCAATCTTTTACAAGCCCTAAATCTCTTTGAACTGCTTCTTCTTCTTTGTGCCAAAAGCTTTCCAAAGTTTTCTGGTTTTCTAAACCTTGAAAGCTTGTGCTATTCATTCTTTTCATCTCTTCTCCCTTTGCCAAAAAGAATTCACCAAGGACTAACCACCTGAATTCTTTTTGTGTCTCTCTTCTCCCTTTTCCAAAAGAACAAAGGACTAACCGCCTGAATTCTTTTGTGTCTCCCTTCTCCCTTGTCAAAGAATTCAAAACGACACAGTCTGAGAATTCTTTTGATTCTTCCCTTTCCCTAATACAAAAGTGTTCAAAGGACTAACTGCCTGAGAATTCTTTTGTATCCCCATTCACAAAGTATCAAAGGTTTAACAGGCTGAGATCTTTGTCTTAACACATTGGAGGGTACATCCTTTGTGGTACAAGTAGAGGGTACATCTACTTGGGTTTGATTGAGAACAAGAGAGGGTACATCTCTTGTAGATCAGTTCTAGTGGAGGGTACATCCACTAGGTTCAAAGAGAACAAGGGAGGGTACATCCCTTGTGAATCTTTGCTTGTAAAAGGATTTTTACAAGGTTGAAAGAAATCTCAAGGACCGCAGGTTGCTTGGGGACTGGATGTAGGCACGGGTTGTTGCCGAACCAGTATAAAAACTCTTGTGTGTTTGTCTCCTTCTTCCCTACTCTTTTACTTTCCGCTTTGCTTTTAATTTCCACTTTTACTTTCTGTTAAGTTTCTCTTCGACTCCTCATTCTCTTAACAATTTAGTAAAAGCCTTAGAAGAGTAATTTTTAATTAGTAAAGATTTAAGAATAATTAATTCAACCCCCCCTTCTTAATTATTCTGAGGCCACTTGATCCAACAAGATCAACTTGATGTTCTATGCTTCTTGAAGGTGGCAGTCCATGAGGAATCTCCTTGGGAAAGACATCTTTAAATTCCTGCAATAAGGGTTGAACACTAGGAGAAACATAAATAGTTAACTGATTAGAATTATCACTCTCTCTCTCTTGTGTATCACTCCATCTCTCAAGTGTATCACTCTTCCTTTTTTTTATTCCTTTGTGATGCCTCACTATTGTCTCTCTCTTGTTCTCTCTTTTCTCTCCTTCTGATTTGGTCATCACACACTTCTTTGACGGATAGAGGTTTATGAATAATTTTCTGGTCATGGTGCTGGAAAGAAATCTTGTCGGTGAAGCCATCATGCACTGCTTTGGTGTCCTCTTCAATGTTGGCCCTCACTAGTGCCATCTCCATCTCCTTGTCCTCAACAATCAAACTTCCCTGGGATAACCTCTGGAGTTTCTGTCGCATGGTTCTATTGTAGCTAGTTGGAACATACCCCTTTCGCATAACCCTTCTCATCTCAGTCCATGTATCTATCTACCGCCCTTCTTCTCTCTTCATCTCTCTTTGATTTTTCTTCCACCAAACATGGGCATAGTCTGAGAATGTAGCTGCTGCTAACTTCACCTTCTGCTCTTCCGAATAATCATTGTAGGAGAATGCATCCTGAATCTTCATCTCCCAGGTAAGGTAGGCGTTTGGGTCACTCCTGCCTTTAAAAGAGGATACATTGAGTTTTACTCCCTCAATTCCATCTTGCCCCTCTATTCGGTTCGATCCATCATTGACCCTTTTGTTGCCACCATAAGGTCTCCCAGCATTTGGATTCATTTGGTGCTCTAGTCCTTCTATTCGCATGTAGAGCTATTCATTGTTACGTTTCAACAAATGTTGCATTTGTGTAGTCATCGCGTCCAGTTGATGATATACACCACCATTGTCACCAGCTCCTGCCATGATTAAGGAACAAAGAATTTTACAGTAATTTAAAAAAAATAAAATTCAGGACCTCACCACACTCTACTCACGTGTTTCTGTCTTTGATGGTAGTTCACTCGTGTTTGATGCTCTCAATATAGGCTTTTGTGTAATGTATTCCCTCTTTCCTTTTACCACTTGTGTTCACTCTTAAGTTCCTGGATGAACCAAATTAGACACACAAGGTAATATAAAATAAAAGGAAAGACAATATAATTATCACAGACTAAGTAACAGATTTGATTTGGGATAACAACTTGGATTTGATTTGGATAAAAGATCAGATTTGATTTGGATAATATATTAGATTTAATTTGGATAACAGATTAGATTGGATTTGGATAACAAATTAGATTTAATTTGGATAACAAATATGATAACAGATAAGATAACAGATATGACAAGTAAACTTCAAATGCTCATAACTTTTGCTACGGTTGTCCGTTTGAGGCCCACTATATATCAAAACGCTCAGAATTCAGACGAGAATCTAGATAAGGGGATTTGGTACATGATTTTTCTGCCAAAAAAAGCCTCTAACTGCCTCAATTTCGAGTTCAAAGATCAAACACCCACTTTTTTTTTCTTCTTTTCTTCTCTTTTTTTTTAAATATTTCTGCAATTTTTTTTTACTTGAAACATAACTCAAATAGAGTTTTTTTTTACACAAAGTCTGAAAGACACAAGAAACAAGAACAAAAACAAAAACGTAACAAGAACAAGAATAAGAACGAAACATAGACACAATCAAGAACGCAACAAGACGCAAACAAGAAAAAAAATAACAGAACAAAGACAAAACATGAACCTGGACAAATTACAAAGAAAAATAATAGGATAGGATAGAACATGTATCAAGAGCTGAAGCTCTGATACCAGATGATGTGAACCTGACTAGGAGCGGATCGTTTGATATAGGCTACGGAGTTTTGGATGACGCCACTTCCAGTAAAGGAAGATAAGTCAGGATAGACGCCACAAGGATTACCTTGATAAGTCTAAGATTGGTTCAACAAGGAACCCAGAGAGAAGCTCTCACCAAATTTTATCAAATGCCAAAAGTTTCTTTATTGAAAACAAAAACCAATACTTATAGTGTATCTGAACAAAAAGATAAAAATAGACACGGGCCTTCTAAACAGTTTGGGCCAAAATTACAATAAATAAAAATTATAACTAAAAAACATATTTAACTTGGGCCTTCAAATTAGTTTGGGCCTTCAGCAATAATTAATAGTCTTGATAGTGCCTCTGCCTCTGGGCATTCATCTTTCTCCACTTGAGCCTTCATCCTTCTCCACTCGGGGGCTTTTTCCTTCTCCACTTGGGCCTTCGCCCTTCTCCACTTGGGCCTTTAGCCTGCATTTGGCCAGTTTCAGGATTCTCATCATGGCTCATGCTCCTTCCCTTCCTTTCTAGGGAAATCCTCCTCACGTCGGTGCGTGTAGGTTCATATCCTAGCCCGAACCTTTTGCGGTTGTCTGTGAACTCTATAAAGCTCACCACACCATCGTCCTTCCGACCAAAACCCATGTGATGCAATCCTCCCAAGGAAGGGACCAGTCACTAGAGCCATGAGCAAGAGGCTCCAAGAGGATTGGGCTAGTGTTAGACAAGTGGCCTCAGATATCTTAAGAAGGGGGGTTGAATTAAGATATTGCAAACTATTTCTCCAATTAAAATTCTATTTCAATTTCAATGCAAGTTACAAGTTCCCTTAAAAATGAACTCTTAAATAATGATTCAAATAGAACAATCTAAATATAAATGTAAAGAAATAATAAATAAACGAGTTTAAGGGAAGAAAAAGTGCAAACTCAGATTTATACTGGTTCGACCACGCCCTTGTGCCTACGTCCAGTCCCCAAGCAACCCACTTGAGAGTTTCACTATCTTGTAAAATCCTTTTACAAGTTCTGAACACACAAGGACAATCCTTCCTTTGTGTTCAGATTTCTTTACAACAAGAGACCCTCGGTCTCTCAATCCCCTTTGAGAATTTAGAAAAAAGAGAAGAATAAATCTCTCTTGAAAGAGATAGATTGTACAATCTGAGCACTCAATTAATTCCTTATTGAATTGCAAGTGTATTGGCCAAGGAATTCTTAAGAGGATAAAATGTTTTTTCTCTTTGAGAGAATAAGACTTTTTGTTATAAAAAAATCTTAGCAAATTCGTATTCCAAGTCACATATAAATAGACCTTTGTTGGCCATGTAAAAACCATTAGAAAAGATGTGACTCTTGGAAATAATTTTCTGAAAATCTCCTCTGGTAATCGATTACAGGCTTTAAAATTTGAATTAAAACGTCTATTAAATGCTGGTAATTGATTACCAATATTGTGTAATCGATTACACAGTCTAAAATTTGAATTCAAATTTTAATAGCTGTAGTAAACCATTTTTGGCCACTGGTAATCGATTACCAAAGAGTAAATCTCTTGAAAAAGACTTTTTAACTTAAATTTCTTTGCCAAACCTTTTGCAATTTCAATTAGGAATTCCCTTCCTAAAATACTAGAGATCTTCTTGATGTTGTATCTTGTATTCTTGAATCATTGTCTTGAATTAAACTTGAGAAGCGCATTTTCATCAAATCATCACGATCATCATCAAAACATCAAAGACAAAGGCTTTGCTTCTACAATCTCCCCCTTTTTTATGATGACAATTTAGTTCCTGAAATCAAGATACAAGTAATGTATATGCATGATATATTGCGTTCACTCCCCCTATGTTTTGAAATTGATGATCACTTGATTTCTAAGCTTTTTCTAAGCTTCTCTACCACCCCATTTCTCTCCCCCTTTGGCAACATCAAAAAGCCAAAGTTCATGGGAATCAATATCAGATAATATAGGAAAAAGATCAATCATAAGTTGTAACCAAACATAAGCAAATCATAAAGAGGTCATAACCAAAATATAATCCAAACAATCATAATTCAAAACCACATAAAATCTAATCATAAAAGACTAAAGTCCAAATACCAAAAGATAAATAAAGTGCAGAAAATGATAACCTAAATATCATAGCCAAAATACATGGCTTATAAAAAAAAGAAAATTATAAACTAAACTCTAAGAAGGTGGAGGTGGTGGTGGAAGATCAAAGCTTTGACGAATATAACCCACATCTTCTTCAATCTGTGTGAGACGGATATCCATTTCGGCAAAGCAATTATCCAAAGAGTCAAAACGTTCACCAACATAAGTACGAAGACCTCATAACTCGGAAAGAACTTCAGTCATAAGTGCTGAATCATCTCGCTGAGGAGGAGGAGAAGGAGTACGCTCATCTTGTGGAGGAAGTGCATCTTTCTTCAGCCATTGACCATTCCGATCCTTACGGTATCCAAATGAAGTGGCTGCACCAGCACCAATAGCAAAGGAACACTTGACTTGAACAAAAGGTTCATCATCAAGCGAAATTTGAAAATGACGGAGAAACAGAGTGACCAATTGAGGGTAAGGGAGAGGTGCATTGGCCCATAATGCCTTATGCATTCGGTACCGAACCAAGTAAGCCCAGTCGATATGACGACCGATAAGGAAAGCCCACATCAAAATCAAGTCCTCCTCAGAGGCTTAAGCCAAATTTGAAGACCGGGGAAGCAAAATTCTAACAATAATGTAGTGCATGATGTGGTTATCAAAGGTCAATGATTTGGGCAGCAATCTACCGGTCATTTCAGCCTGGTCATTACAAACCATACGACGAGCATCATGACTAGAATAATCAAATTTCCAGTCATCAACAATGGTGCCCTCAAAAGGTGCACCTTGACTGGGTAATTTTGTCAAAGAAAAGAACAATGATTGATCAATGATCATGGAAATACCATGCACCTCAGAAGAAATAATGCCATCCTGAATTTTTAAATTGTTGTAAAAGACTTTGACAAGTTCAGGATAATAAGGCAATTTTAAAGACATGAAATCAACCAAGCCAGAGTTTTGAAACATTTGATAACAATCAAATGTCTCATCATTGAAGAAATCTATGTCTAGGTACTTAGGGTCTAAAATGATCCTAGAAGAAAATTGAGAAAGGTACCATAGACGTTGATCATCGGAAGAAAATAGAGTGGATGATCTTGGAGATGATAAGGAAGGATAGATAGGTGTTGTGGGTGCTTCAGATGGTCTGTGGCGGCGATGGCCAGCAGTAGCGGTGGTGGAGGATGATCCCTTTCGCTTCTTCGACAATTCTGCCATTTGATGAAGTTTTAGTGAATTTCAATCAGTGGAATCGAAAGAGGGGTGAAAATGAGGAAGATTGGGCTTTTCGGGACGTGTTTTGATGAAGAATTGAGGAAGATATGAGGTTTTGAAGATTAGGGATGAAGGAGGCACGAGGAAGAGAGTGTGGTTACGGAACGTGACTGGTTTCATAGGTATTTATAGAGGAGGACGAGATGTAATCGATTACAAGGTGTCGTAATCGATTACAGGAGTAGTAAGCCTTCTGGTAATCTATTATAGGATGTTGTAATCGAGTACAGGCTGTCTGTTCTTGTGTAATCGATTACACTGAATGGTAATCAATTACCAGAGAATAAACTAGGCTAATTCCTCTAAAAATTAACTACGTCTATGCTAAATACATCTAACACTATCAATCATCACTACTAATGTATTTAATTCAATCATTCAAACATCAAACACACAATAATGCATCAAGCCATCATAATAACAAGAATTTAAACAAAAATCAAGCAAAGTAACATACTTAACACAAACAATCAATCACTTTTTTAAAAAAAAAAATAGATAATTCAATCAATCAATCCTTATTTATCCAAATCACTAACATCTAAGAGGCCTAATTCCCTTCTAATAGAGAAGAATGTTTCTTTGGGGAGAGGTTTTGTGAAGATATCAGCAAGTTGATTCTTTGTATCAACAAACTCTAACACACAATCTCCCTTTAGAACATGATCTCTTAGAAAATGATGCCTAATTTCTATATGTTTAGTCCTATAATGTTGAACTGGATTTTTGGAAAGATTAATTGCACTTGTATTATCACATCTAATAGGTATATGGTCAAGAAGGATTCCATAGTTAGAAAGTGGTTGCTTCATCCATAAGATTTGTGCACAAAAACTACCGACAGAAATATATTCCGCTTCTGAAGTGGATAAAGCAACACTATTTTGTTTCTTACTATGCCAAGAAACTAGAGCAGATCCAATGAACTGACAAGTTCCACTTGTGCTCTTTCTATCTATTTTAGAACCGGCAAAGTTTGAATCAGAATATCCAATTAAGGTGCATGTGGAATTTCTAGGATACCATAAACCTATGTTCATAGTGGCTTCTAAATATCTTATGATTCTTTTAATAGCACTAAGATGTGATTGTTTAGGATTTGATTGAAATCTAGCACACATACATACACTAAACATTATATCAGGTCTGCTAGCAGATAACTAAAGAAGTGATCCGATCATATCTCGATATTGCTTAACATCTATTGATTGACCAGTTTCATCTTTATCTAGATAGCAAGCAGTGCTCATTGGTGTAGCCATGTGCTTAGCATTTTCCATGCCGAATTTGTGGATTAACTCTTTGCAATACTTGGATTGATTGACAAAGATACCATCCTTGGTTTGTTTAATTTGCAATCCAAGAAAGAAATTAAGTTCTCCCATCATTGACATTTCAAACTCACTTTGCATGCCATGAGAGAATTCCTTGCACAATAATTCATTAGTGGATCCAAAAATAATATCATCAACATAAATTTGAACTAATAAAATATCATGTGATTTTCTCTTTATGAAAAGAGTAGTATCTATTTTTCCTCTAGAGAAGTCCTTTTCTAAAAGGAACTTACTTAGACACTCGTACCAAGACCTAGGGGCTTGTTTCAAGCCATATAAAGCCTTTTTCAATTTATAGACATGATTTGGCTTATCCAACATTTCAAAACCTGGTGGTTGTTCAACATATACTTCTTCTTGAATTAAGCCATTTAGAAAAGCACTTTTAACATCCATTTGATAAAGCTTAAAATTCATTATGGATGCATACGCTAGGAGCATTCTAATGGCTTCTAATCTAGCAACTGGAGCATATGTTTCTTCATAATCTATACCTTCTTCTTGATTATATCCTTTTGCAACTAATCTAGCCTTATTTCTAATGATTATGCCATGTTCATCTAACTTATTCCTAAATACCCATTTTGTTCCTATGATGGGATAGTTTTTAGGTTTCTCAACAAGTTCCCACACATTGTTTCTTTCAAATTGATTTAGTTCTTCTTGCATAGCAATTATCCAATTATCATCTATTATGGCTTCTTTTATATTTTTATGTTCAATCATAGATACAAAAGCCATATTATTGCATAATTCTTTAAGAGAATGTCTAGTTGTTACCCCTTTGGAGATATCACCAATAATGTTGTCGATCTTTTATGCCATAACCATGGATCATCATCTTTGCTAAGAGAACAATGATTGTTATCTAGTTTTAGGCTTAAGTCTATCATATATACATTATTGACTCTATATCCTGCATGCTTTATATTAGTGTCATGCTTATGTTCTATAAGACATTTTTGAGAATCAAATGATACTAGATAGCCTTTGTCACATAATTGACTAACACTAAGTAGGTTGTGCTTAAGACCTTCAACAAGTAGAACATTTTCAATGGAGTTTGAAGAATTTGTACTTATTTTACCAACTCCAAGGATTCTACCTTTGTTGTTGTCACAATAAGTTACATGCCCGCTTTTCTTGGGAGAGATATGTGTAAACTTTGATGCATCTCCAGTCATATGTTTTGAACATCCACTATCTATGTACCATTCCTTCCTCAAAGACACCTACATGATCAAGTTTTTGACTTAGGTACCCAAACTTTATTGGGTCCTTGTGTGTTAGTGTAGACTGAAGATCCTTTTGGGACCCATATAATTTTAATGTTGTTGTATTTTTTTCTTAACCAAACAAGGCTGCTTCAAATGATAAGCATTTGCTTCAAGAATAATTCAAGATTGCTTCAACAAACAAAGCCTTGTTTCAAGATTCACTAAAGACCAAGCCTTGCCTTAAAACAAAGTGCTTTCAAGACATGGAAGGCTCTGGTAATCGATTACTAGGAAGTGTAATCGATTACCAGAAGACAGGGTTGAGAAATTGCTGTTGAAAAAGGTTTTGAATTTGAATTTTCAACATGTAATCGATTACCAGCAACGGAACTTTGGAAATTCAAATTCAAAAGTCATAACCCTTCAAATTATAACTGTGTAATCGATTACACAAACATTGTAATCGATTACCAGTGGAAAGTTTTCAGAAAATCTTCCAACAATCACATCTTTTCATTAGATTTGTGAATGGCCATCAAAGGCCTATAAATAGGTGACAAGGGAACGAATTAAAGAGAGAGTTTTGCTTGGCAAAAATGTCTTATCCTCTCAAAAGACAATGAGAGAGATTCCAAAAGAACTTCATTGTCAAATGCTCTCTCAAAAGAAATCCTTGACCAAACACTTGCAAAATCTATAAGGATTCTTACGTGATCTTCATTGTAATATTCTTCTCTTGAAGAGAGAATTCTTCTTCCATTCTTCTTATTCAATGAGATTGGTTAAGAGAATGTAAGTCTCTTGTTGTAAAGCATCTGAACACAAGGGATGGATTGTCCCTGTGTGGTTCATACTTTGTAAAGGAATTTACAAAGATAGTGGAAATCTCAAGTGGGTTGCTTGAGTACTGGACGTAGGCACGGGAAGTGGCCGAACCAGTATAAAATTGTGTTTGCATTCTCTCTTCCCTTATCTCATTTATGTTATTGCAATCAATTTTGCCTTGCATGTTTAAAGAACATTATTAAATTGATTGTTGCTGCTTCTTCTGCATTCTAAGCCTATCCCTCTTAAGATTATTGAGGCCACAAGGTCCAACAATTTTTGTTGTTTTTTAGGTTTATATCCTATTCCAGCCTTATTAGAGACACATATTTGTTTTCCTAATATTACATTTAAATTATTTTTACTAAAAGAAAATTTTGCAAATGAGTTTTTCATATCTTTAATTTCTTTTTCATATTTTCCATAACAACTACAAGAATCAGATATTTTCTTGTCAGAAATAGTAGAGATATAAAATTTTTCATTTGATTTAGAAATTGAGACTTCAGTTCTAAGATGATCTAATTCTTTATTCAATATTGAAATTTCATTTTCTAAATCTGAAATTGTTTTCTTAGAAGATGAAACTAACTTTGCAAGTTTGATTGACTCTTTATGCAAATCAGCAAATGCATCTTGTAATTCATCAAAAGAAATGGATAAGTTATTTGAAGATGTTACCTCTTCATCGCTTTCATAACTTTTAGCCATTAAACAGAGGTTTATCTCTTCATTTTCTGAATCTTCAGAAGATTCCATATCATTGTCATCCCATGTGATGTAAGCTTTCTTCATTTTCTTTTCACTAAAATTTTTCTTTTCAGATTTCTCCATCTTTTTCTTGAAGATAGGACAATCAACCCTCAGATGTCCAGGTTGATTGCATTCAAAGCATTTTGGAGTAGAAGATGAAATTTCTGTCCTTCTTTAAGGTTTAAAATTTGGTCTCCTTGGACTTCCTTTGACTTTCAGAAACTTGTTGAACCTTTTTACAAAAAGGCTAAGATCATCATCTTCATCTAGATCAATTTCCTTATCACTTTCTTCTTGGATTGAAGAAAAGGCTTTAAGAGCATTTCCCTTCTTTTTCTTGTCATTTTCTTCATGTTGATTTAATCTCAACAATTCCATTTCGTGTTCCTGTAACTTTCCAAATAGAGTAGCAAGAGTCATGTTAGATAAATCTCTTGATTCAGTAATGGCTGTTACTTTAGGTTGCCATTCTTTACTTAAACATCTTAATACTTTGTTTATGAGATCTTCATTTTGAAAATCTTTCCCTAAAGCTGCAAGATGATTTACTATATGTGTGAACCTCTTTTGCATGTCTTGAATGCTTTCATTTGCATTCATCCTAAATAGTTCATATTCATGAGTTAATGTGTTTATCCTAGATCTTTTAACATCTGTTGTGCCTTCATGTGTTACTTGTAGAGTGTCCGACATTTCCTTAGCACTCTTACAATTTGAAACCCTGAATATTCATCCATTCCCAGGGCAGATGTAATTATGTTTTTGGCTTTTAAATTATATTGTACTCGTCTTTTATCCTCTTTAGACCATCTATATCTAGGTTTTTCTATTGTTGTGCTTCCACTTGTTGTGCTTCCATCTATTGTGGTTCTTTCTACTGTGGTGGCTAAGGCCCTGTTTCTATGGCTTCCCAAATGTTTAAGTCCATTGCCTCAATAAAAATTTGCATTCGGGTTTTCCAGTAGTGGTAACCCTCTACATTAAAGATTGGAGGTTGTCATACCCTAATTTCGTCCGGGGACCATCTGTTTGTTGGGATGCGACCTTCGCATGATCGCTTCGAGGAACTTGACACCCATCGTTAGGCAATCCGTGAAGTTCCGCGACATGCCGGAAGTCGAAAGGAAGCATTGTTGCGCAATCCATAAAGTTCCGCAACATTCCAAAAGTCAAAGAAGGGATTGTTGCGCAATCTGTAAGGTTTCGCGACATTATGGAAAGAAAACAAGTATCGTTACATAATCCGTAAAGTTCCGTAACGTTACGGAAAAAGAATCAGCAAAAAAAAGAAGCAATAGTGGGGTGTATTTAGTAAAATGGGGGGGCGCAAATAGCAATTTTTAAATCTGGGCACTTCTAGAGGATTCTGGGCATTTCCTTGCTTAAGGTGGAAGCAACCTAGCTCGCCTGGGCGAGCTGGGCGGCAACCACCTCCCTCGTTTTGTTAAAAGATGGCTTCCGGGACTTCCGTAAAATTCCCATAACTCTAAATAAGTATATTTCACTTAATATGGGTGAGAAGGAAGAGAAAAAAAGAAGAAATTCAAGTCCTATATGCTTCCGTAAGGCTTCCGTAACTTTTCCGAAAATTACGAAAGAAGTGGGTGAACTTATCAAAATGGGGGGGTGCAAATAGCAATTTTGAAATTTTGAATTTGGGCCTTTTAGATTATTTTCGAAGCAGGATTGCTTCTGGAGGAAGTAACCCAGCTTGCCTGGGCGAGTTGGGCGGCAACCTCATCCCCCTGGCTATGCATTTCAGCTGTTTTTGGTGAAAAAAATTATTTCCGTGAAGAAAATTCAAGCCAAGGTGCTTCCGTAACGCTTTCGAGACGTTTGCGTGAGGGAATCGGTGAAGGTTTTCCGTCGTTCTTCACCGTTCTTCATCCGTTCTTCGTTCTTCAACGGGTAAGTTTTCGAATTCGTGACTTTCAATTCATTTCTTGTTTTTTTGGCTTTCATCTTTTTTTCGTTCATTTTCGATTTTCTTTTCTTCCGTTTTTAACGAGCTTTAACTGATCATTTAAGCTGTTTTCTCACCTAATAAATGATAAAATGAATTTCAACCGGTCATTTGCGTTGTAATCTCGTTTAATCACTGTTAAAACAAAATCTAACCGATCGTTCACGTTGTAACCTCGGTTAAACCAAAAAAGAAAAAATAATAATAAAATAATCAAAATATCTTGAAAAATAATAATAAAATAATCAAAATATCTTTGAATAAAATAATCAAAAAAATCAATCGGACGTTTTTCTTTGGAAGTTTCCTTCGATCAATTGACTAATAACCAAAGTGAAACTAAGGCTAAAATTAACTCACAAATCAAGCTTTGTCCGTAAAAGTCACTTAAAAACGTTTTAAGGTCCAACGCCTTAAACGGTCCTCTTTGCTTTTATCGGTTAACATGGACCGTTCAAAAGCATGAAATCAACATGTAACTTTACCGCTATTGCAAGAACTACGTAGGTCTGATTTCCTCATCGCAATTGAGGATACGTAGGAGCAAAAGCCCCACTTTTGTCGACCACCCCAAGAGATCGTTAATGGTCCAACGCCTTAACGTTCCTCTCCTTTCAAAACCAAGAGATCATTAATGGTCCAACGCCTTAACGTTTAAGCGACCTTTGTTTAGTCAAAATATATCTTGCAAAAAAGATAAAAACAACTTAACCATCGTTCAGTTCTCAAAGAACTACGTGGGTCTGATTTTCTTATCACAATTGAGGAATACGTAGGAGCAAGGGAAACTCCCTTGTAGACCACAAAAAGATAAAAAATACAAAAGCGTAAAAAGACATAAAAACGTAAGAAAGGGAAAATAAAATAATTTGAAGTCATATTCGCACACTTGATTAAAAGCTGTCGTCCCTTGTGACGGGCGTGTGGGGTGCTAATACCTTCCCCGAGCCTTTCCTGAACCTTTCACACTTAAAGTTCGTAGACCACGTCTTTTTCGATTTTTCCGACGTTTTCCTCAAATAAATGTTGGTGCCGACTCCATGCATTTTCCTTTCTTGGAAGACGCACTCATCAGCCCTTGCGTCGCCCTCCCGCCGAAGGGTAGGTTGCGATAGTTGGCGATTCCGCTGGGGACTATTGTTAGAGAGTTAGGCCAATCAATCAGTGTGCTTTCCTTACTATGACTTCCCTTTTGTTCTTTTTCTTTGTCTTTTTATTCTTATGTTCTTGTATATATAAACTCTTTTGATGCTTTTAGTGTGTTTTAAAATGCATGCATGAGGTAAATATTTATTCATTTGATGCACACAAACACCAACACTATTTGCACACACAGTGAGTTGAAAAGGGGCCCTATACCCGGGTCCGTGGGAACATAAGGAGTGGAGGTGAATCTGTGGTCATGCTAGGTCTTTGACTTGCTTAATTACAGTGAACCCTCATCTAGAGTTTTTCTCTTTGATAACATATTGTTGCTAGTAGTCCCTACTGCCGCAATATGTTCTTCGAAGGGGATGATACATCTAGAGACCATCAACAGAGATATGACCACCTTGGGAATTATCATTAAAAGGCCTTTTGGTTCCTCCTGTGTAGGTCCCTAAAATAGGGGCACGGAGCAAACACGCTGAGTGTGGTTTTAAACACTGCCATGCATGTAGTCCTAAATGTCATGTACGCCTTTGCTTGAAATTATTTGTGGATATTGTCGTACTATGTGCATCCCCGTGTTATGCTTTTGCGCGTCTACATCATGTCATCACGCACACGTTGTATGTTGGTCTCGTCTTTTGTCATGGGAAGCCGGAAGATCCATATCACCTTCTTAAACTGCACACATGTGGCACTACACCCCCAAATGTGCAAGTAAGAAGATATAATTTTCCGGGCCCTCGTGTCCATAAATGCATTCATATCGTGCATCGCATAAGCATCTCTTCATGGCATCATAATAAACATATCGTTCCTGCATTTGTCCGTTATCATATTCCAGCATCACATTTTGCATGAGTCATTGCATCATCATGCATATGCGTTCAACATACTTTTTGTTCTACAAACTGCATACCTTTTGTTTTCATGTTCGCTCATGCATGATCCTTGCATTTTCCTCTACAAAAGAAAAACAAAAAAGGAAGCATGAAAATTCATGATGCATTCTTAGTTGCATATATTCGGTACCATGAGCCAACCATGTTGGGATCATAAACCCGTTTCACTTAAAAACAAAATGATTGAACATGGTACCTAATGCATGGTTAACTAGGAAATGATGTTTCTTCGGGCATCTCAATTTCATAATTACATTTTCCATGCATAGCTTAAAGTATGCCCGAGTCATTCATCCCTATGAAATGTTGTTGAAGTATTGGCGATCAGAATTGCCATTCCTCGGATTATAGGGTTGAACCAAGCTCATGCTTTTATGAAAAGGTTCATCAAGTCAAGTTGAAATATGGAAGTAACCATCTTGCAAAAATTGGGGCAAAAGATGGATTGAGTTACATCGCTGCTTCGTCTACTCCTAAACACATTTAGGACTGTTGATGTCCTTGTTACTTCCAGTTTTACCTTGACAAAGATGTCATGGACCATGTTGAAAATCTAAATTTATTCAACCCCATATCATGCGTAAAAATTCGCAATACTTCAACTGTGCATCATTCGCATACATCCATGCTTTTCATTGGTTGCATTGCTCATTGCATTCTTTCCTTGAAAGAAAATAATAAAATAAAATGAACTTAATCATTATAATCAAATGGAACGGAACACGCTTTACGACGCCCTTACCGAACTCGTGCTAGAGCTAGAGTAATGGGTGAAGCGGAGGAGGTACAAGAGAAGATGAAGGTCGACATGGAGGCCATGAAAGAGCAAATGGCCACAATGATGGAGGCCATGATGAGCATGAAGAAGATAATGGAAGCCAATGTCGTTGCAGTTGCCGCTACCAGCGCTGTCGCTAAGGTGAACCCGATGCCCCTATCTGGCCTCAAGCAAATGAATCATCCAACCTCAGATATGGTAGGCAAAGATTTGGGAAGTACAGATGACCCCATGATGTGCAAATTCAAAACGAGCACGCCTTCCCGCCATACGGCTTGCCTCCCAACTATACACCACCCAATGTGGCGTACACTCCCAATGAGAATATCAATAACTCAACTCCGATACTCATTGAGAGCCAATAACCTCAATCTGATCAGGCACATGTCTCTCAAACCATGGGGGAGACACATGAAATTCCCCACCACAATCTAGCCGACTTCGAGCCTTGCCTCGGATATGCCACTGAAGGGCAAGCAATTGGTGGTATACCCCTGCAAAACACTTTGGAAGGCCCTCAGTATCACCCACAACCACACCCCTTGCATTCCACAACGGGTAAAAACCCTCATGCTATGGTAGAAACGGGAGAAATTGGATCATATAGAGGAAAGGCTCAGGGCCATTGAAGGAGGCGAAGATTATGCCTTTGCTAACCTAGAAGAGTTGTTCCTAGTACCCAATATCATCACCCCTCCCAAGTTCAAGGTGCCGGACTTTGACAAGTACAAGGGGACTACTTGCCCCAAGAACCATCTAAAGATGTGTTGTCAAAAGATGGGGGCATACGCAACAGATGAGGAACTGTTGATACATTTCTTCCAAGAAAGTCTTACTGGAGTAGCTGCTACTTGGTACACTAACTTGGAACCTTCCCGAGTCCATTCTTGGAAGGAACTAATGGTTGCCTTCGTTAGGCAGTATCAGTACAATTCTGATAGGGCTCTGGATAGGATGCAACTACAAAACATGTGCAAAAAGGGGCACGAATCTTTCAAAAAATACACCCAAAGGTGGAGGGATCTGGCAGCCCAAGTGACACCCCCAATGATGGAAAGGGAGACGATAATCATGATGGTAGACACATTACCGGTACTCTACTATGAAAAGATGGTGGGCTACACACCTTCAAAGCTTTGCGGATTTGGTCTTCACCGGCAAAAGGATCGAAGCGGGTCTAAAAAAAGGCAAATTTAATCATCCTACTTGGAAGAATGAGAAAACTGGGGCAAATGAAGAGGGTGAGAATGAAGGAGAAACCCATGTTGTGACTGTCGTTCCTACATGGAAAATCCCCCACTAGCCCAACAATGTCATTACTTAGCCAATAACAACCCTTCTCCTTACCCACCACCCAGTTATCCACAAAGGCCATCCCCAAATCAGCCACAAAACCCACCTACCACACAACCAATGCTAAACACCACCTTTAGCATGAACCAAAACACCAACCAAGGAAGGAATTTTGTAGCAAAAAGCCTGTAGAATTCACCCCAATTCTGGTGTTCTATTCTAACTTGCTCCAATATCTACTTGATAATTCAATGGTAGCCATAACCCCAGCCAAGGTTCATCAACCTCCATTTCTTCGAGGATATGACTCGAATGCAACATGCGCATATCATGGAAGAGTTCTGAGACATTCCATTGAGCACTGTATGACCTCGAAGCGTAAGGTGCAAAGTCTAATTGATGCGGGTTGGCTGAAATTTGAGGAGAATCGCGTATGAGTCCTGACATTGACAAGCGACACCACACATGGGGCAATTTTGAAAGCTGTTGTTAGATGTCTCTAATGACTCATCAGGATTTTCAAGTTTATGCCATTCTTATAAACCACAGTTACAATACTAAATAAAATGGATAAATTTGACATCTTTGTCCATCATCCTCTCACAAACACATCTTTGCTTATTCAACTTCCACCGGAATGTGAGTGCAAGTCATTGGTCTGTTTACTCAAGCGACCTGCGCTCCTGAGTGTTGACTTCCAAGACAGTTCAATCAGAGATTACTCGTCTTGCACGTTGGTAGGGGTGCTGTAAAACAACGAGTAAAGTTCAAAACAAATAAGTTTCAAAATAAAAGAAAAAAGTATTTGATTGACTGTGCTTTCAAGTAAAAATATAGACGTTCATGTGACCTCATTTTATCATTCTGGAAAGTTTGTCTTTTTAAGAGAAGTGAGTTATCAAGAATAGGAGTCATTCGACTTAACCTGTCAACTGAAAAAAATCCTTCAACTATTTATCGCCCTTGAAAGTCCTTTTTCAGAATCAGTCGCTTCTTTCATTCTTCCTTGCTACAAGGTTGTGAAAACAAGACAACGATTGATACCTCAAAGCCCTATACAGGGGAAATGAGGGGCACCATGCATAAACCTCAAGCAAACCTAGGGGCAGATTAGAAGTTCTCACCCAATAGGTTCCCTGCTACAAGTTCATGACAAAAGACAATGATTGGTACCTCAAAGCCTTACACTAGGGTAATGAGGGGCACCGTGCATAAACCTCAAGCAAACCTAGGGGCAGATTAGAAGTTCTCACCCAATTGGTTCCCTGCTACAAGGTCATGACGAAAGACAACGATTGGTACCTCAAAGCCTTACACTGGGGCAATGAAGGGCACCGTGCATGAGCCTCAAGTGAACCTAGGGGCAGATCAAAAGTTCTCATCCATCTATGTTTTTTAAACAAAAAAAAGAGGGGACAAACCCTGGGATTTCAATGGATTGATTAAACATCAAACCACTCCATTGACGTCACTCCAAAATGGTCAAGTGACTAAATCAAACAGAACAAACACTCTGAATTTGGGATGATCGACCATCTCAATGAGTCAATCTGTTGCTTTCTCATGAGGGTGGACCCTTGGGTACTAGTATCCTCGCCTGCATAGGGCTACACGCCTTCACCTTTAGAGGACTACACGTCCTTGCCATCAGAGGGCTGCACGCCCTCACCTTCAGAGGACTACACGTCCTCGCCATCATAGGACTACACGTCCTCGCCATCAGAGGGCTGCACGCCCTCACCTTCAGAGGACTACACATCCTCGCCATCAGAGGACTGCACGCCCTCGCCATCAGAGGACTACACGTCCTCGCCATCAGAGGGCTGCACATCCTCACCTTCAGAGGACTACACATCCTCGCCATCACAGGGTTGCACGCCCTCGCCTTTAGAGGACTACACGTCCTCGCCATCAGAGGGCTGCACGCCCTCGCCTTTAGAAGATTGCACGCCCTCACCTTTAGAGGACTACACGTCCTCGCCATCAGAGAGCTGCACGCCCTCACCTTTAGAAGACTACATGTCCCGCCATCAGAGGGCTGCACGCCCTCACCTTCAGAGGACTACACGTCCTCGCCATCAGAGGGCTGCACGCCCTCACCTTTAGAGGACTACATGTCCTCGCCATCAGAAGGCTACACGCCCTCACCTTTAGAGGACGACACGTCCTCGCCATCAGAGGGCTGCACGCCCTCACTTTCAGAGGACTACACGGACCCATCAGCTCCCCTTGAGAGAACTATACGTCCTCACCTTCAGAGGACTACACGTCCTCACCTTCAGACAGGCGTAGGGCGAAACACCACAACAGCCTGGGGATGGCCGGCAGCTGGCAATAGACGCACCGCCACCACCTCTAGAGTTCACCTCAGCTCATCCACAAAAAGGTTAGAGCATTGCCTACGACACGTGGCCGACCAATAGGCGACCAAGTCCAAAGCCAAAGGTAAGCAAAGTACTAGGTCCGTGACTGACAAGTCATCACGCGTCCAGCTCAAGACGTTAAAGAAGCGCTACTATGAGGAAACCTAGTACCTTTTGAATCTATGCTTGTTATCTTATCACTTTTTATAGTAGGACACACCTAGTTGCTCATGATCCTTGGAATTTAAATAAAACAAGCACAAGCTCGGAAGGCAATCATACGTCACAAAATATATATATGTATGTTTAGGTAGCAAGATACCTTGGATATGCATGTATATAGCAAAAATATCTCACAAAACATATATATGTATGTTTAGGTAGCAAGATACCTTGGACACGCATGTGTCGCAACCTACCCTTCGGCGGGAGGGCGACGCGAGACTCACGGGGGCATCTTCCAAGAAAGGAATACTCGCGGAGTCGCCACCAACGTTTATTTGAGGAAAACGTCGAAAAAAACCGGAAAAGACGTGGTCTACGAACTTTAAGTGAAAGGTTCGGGAGTTGTATTTACGCACGGGGAAGGTATTAGCACCCCACGCGTCCATCACAACGGGCGGCAGCCATTAATCAAATGTGCGAGTATAACTTCAATTTGTGTTATCTTCCCTTTTTTACGTTCTTGTGTATTTTTATCTTTTTGTGGTCGACAGGAGTGTGTCCCTTGTTTCTACGTATTCCTCAATTGTGATAAGGAAATCAGACTTGCCTAGTTCTTTAAGAACTAAATGTTGGTTAAATTGTTTTTATCCTTTTTTTGCAAGATATATTTTTATTGAATGAAATGTCATTTAAGGCGTTGGACCATTAAACGATCTTTTGATTCTTTTTGAAAGGAGAGAAAACACTAAGGCATTGGACCATTAATGATCTCTTGGTTTTTTGATAGAGGTGACAAAGCTATGCATTGTTTTTAGGCTTTTTAAATCCACGCCTAACCAATAAAAGCGGAAAAGATCATTTCAAGGCGTTGGACCTTAAAAAATGGCTTTTTAGGTGATGACAAAAGTTTGATTTATGAATTGATTTTAGCCTTAGTTTCACTTTGGTTATTAGTCAATTCGATTAAGAAAGGAAAATCCCATAGAAAAACGTCTGATTGATTTTTTTTATTATTTTACTAAAAGATATTTTTTGATTATTATATTATTATTTTGCCTCTTTTTTGGTTATAAACGTGGTTACAGCATGATCGAACGGTCGGATTTCATTTTAATAGAAATTAAAAGATGTTACAATTCAAATGATCGTTGGAAATTTATTTTATTTTTTGATTAGGCGAGAAAATGACTTAAATAAATGACTAAAGCACGTCAAAAGGGGGTACGGAAAGTAAATGAAATGAAAATAAAAGCATGCGAAACAAGTAGGGACCACTAAGGGTACATAGAATGAATTGAAAAATTCGATTTCGGGAACTTACCAGTTGAAGACCGAAGAACGATGAAGAACGAACGAAGAACGGTGAAAAATCTTCGCGAAATCACCCACGGAAATGTCTCGGAAGCGTTACGGAAGCGCCTCGGATTGGATTTTCTTCACGGAAACAATTTTTCTCACTAATTTTAAGTAATTCTCAGATACCTGGAGGGTTGAACATTTTTGTTCTGCCCTCCTCCCCCTATTTATAGGGAAACGAGGGAGAAGCTTGCCACCCAGCTCGCCCAGGCACCGCCTTCTAGTGGAACTTCCTGGAAGGCCCAAGTAGGCCTGATTGCTATTTGTACCCCCCATATTTACTAAATACACCCCCTGTCTTTTTTGCTGATTCTTTTTCCGTAACGTTACGGAACTTTACGAATTTTGTAACGATACTTGTTTTCTTTCCATAATGTTATGGAACCTTACGGATTACGTAATCATCACTTTTTTGGCTTCCGGAATGTTACGGAACTTCACGAATTGTGCAACAATGCTTCCTTTTGACTTCCGGCATGTTACAAAACTTCACGGAATTTGCAACAATGCTTCCTTTTGACTTCCGGCATGTTACGGAACTTCACGAATTGTCTAACGATGGGTGCCAAGTACCTCGAAGTGGTCAAAGGAGGGTTGCATCCCAACAAATGGATGGTCCCCAGACGAAATTAGGGTATGACAGTTGCCCCTCTTTACTTGTCTTTTATTGGAGATAAAAGGGAAGTAAAGATAAGACACGAATTTCGTTCGAGCGAAACACCATTTGGCCGGTCAATCTCCCTGCCAGCGGAACCTGCAAAAATTTTGAAAATGATCAGTACTGAACGACCAACATCATCTTGATACTGTCGAATTCGTTCCTCTCGGTTGACATAAGGCACAGAATGACCATAATTTGTCTCTGCATGCCCTCGGGCACGATCAAGCCTGGATGACAAGGCGCAGAATAACCATAATTTGTCTCTGTGTGCCATCGGACACGATCGCCTCTGGATGGCGAAGAGGTGTGGGGAATGACAATAATTTGTCTTCGCCCACCTCTCGACTAACTGCTCCTGAATGACAAAGGGCACAGAATGACCATAATTTGTCTCTGCGTGTTTATCACTCGACTTGCTACTTTTGAATGACAAAGGGCGTAGAATGACCATAATTTTTCTCTGCGCGTTTATCACTCGAGTTACTGCTCCTGAATGACAAAGGGCGCAGAATAACCATAATTTGTTTCTACGCGTTTATCACTCAACTTACTGCTCCTGAATGACAAAGGGCGCAGAATGATCATAATTTGTCTCTACGCGTTTATCACTCGAGTTACTGCTCCTGAATGACAAAGGGCGCAAAATGACCATAATTTGTCTCTGTGCGTTTATCACTCGACTTACTGCTCCTGAATGACAAAGGGCGCAAAATGACCATAATTTGTCTCTGCGCGTTTATCACTCGACTTATTGCTCCTGAATGACAAAAGGTGCAGAATGATCATAATTTGTCTCTGCGCGTTTATCACTCGAGTTACTGCTCTTGAATGACAAAGGGCGCAAAATGAACATAATTTGTCTCTGCGCGTTTATCACTCGACTTACTGCTCTTGAATGACAAAGGGCGTAGAATGACCATAATTTGTCTCTGCGTGCCATCGGACACGATTGTGTCTAGATGGTGAAAAGGTGTGCGGAATGACCATAATTTGTCTCCGCATGTCATCGGACACGATTGTGTCTGGATGGCGAAAAGGTGTGCAGAATGACCATAATTTGTCTCCGCAAGTCATCGGGCCTGCCGCCTCTGGATGACAAAAGGGCGCAGAATGACCATAATTTGTCTCTGCATGCCATCGGACACGACTGTGTCTGGATGGCGAAAAGGTGTGCGGAATGACCATAATATGTCTCCGCATGTCACATGACTTCAGGGTCAGTATGACAGAGATTGTGGGGCGGCCGACAAAAGCGAGGCTCTTGCTCCTACGTATCCTCAATGAGGAACTCAGACCTACGTAGTTGTGGATAACTTGTGAGACTAAAACAATCTCGGTGTTTTCTTTACTAAAAATGCGAACATGCTTTAGTAAAGAGACAAAACTTCCAACTGATCAGAGCGACATATGCTTTTTGGATGAAAAACAATGTGTCTACCGGGGAAGGAGAGTATGCTGATGAAATTTTCTCGTATCCATAAATGAGATTTTGGATGTTAGCATTTCATTTCTAAATAACCATTTAGAGGAAACACTGGGTTCAACAAAAATAGAAGAAAATCACTCAAAGTGTATCGATCTCACACAGGTAAGTGTTTCATCCTAATTCCGAACCATAGATATGTCATGACTTGGTTTTGCAAATCATTTCCTATCAAATCAAAGATTACATGCGTGATCATGGATCAATAGGACTTTTCTTGGGAATGGTGTTTTTTTTGGTGGGAAATTCGACTTTGAGTGTTCTTGGCCTTTTCCTTTTCTGTTTTTGTTTAGTGCGAAGCAAACAAGTCACCGACGCACAAGATTTTGGTTGGCAACCAAAGGGAGAGGACCACTTTAGATCGTGGTTTCCTTTCTTTTTTTGTTTACTTGGTGACAATTCTGTATTGTTCAGATGTTGTCTGGTCCAAAGACCTTTCCACATATTTCTTCTGTTTTCTTCCGATCCTTGATCGGGAATTTTCTTTCTTTTGCTTTCTTCCGATTTTTGATTGGGAACTTTTTCCTTTTCTCTCTTTTTTTCTTTCTTGTTTTCTTTCGAGAGCAAGGATGGACATTCTCACCCTGGGTCAAGGTTTATGGTAAGTCGGGATTTTGGCTCAAGCATTGTAGAACGGCTGGACATGATATATGTCAGGGTTTGGTTTGGTTTAGGGCTAAAGGTGATGTCCCACATTATTTCCATGACACAAATGCAACAATGATGATTTGGAAATTTTATGCAAAACTAGTCATGCATGCACCTATGTGGACACTCAAGTGTTGAAAAAAATTTGGTCATGTGATGCTAGGGCTCATGATTCATTTTTTTCACTTTAGGCAACCCAGTGTTTCCAAAATATGTTCTTTTATCAATTTGTGCATTCATCCGAGTCCATTTTTAGGCGTTCGGGAAAACTATCACAGCATTCACCCTTCAGGTGTATACACATTTTTTTTCCAAAAACTGGTTATAATCAGTGAATCTTTTCAAAGAAAAGTTGGAAGTTATTTCCTTTCACAAGCATGTTGTTTTTTAGCTAGACAACTTTATTTTCTTGTTTTCTTCCTTCTTTTTCTTTTCTTGCTTTCTCTTTTTTCCTTTTCTTTTTTTCTTTTTTAAGTTATTATCATTTGTTCATTTTCTCTCCCCTTTTCTCTTTTTCTCTCTAAAAAGATCGTGCGGACGGGGGCGCACACTACCTACTTACGTCTAACCGTAAGGTAAACAAAAAGAACGCACGAAATGGTAAGTCGCAAAAACGGAGACGAAATAACTGAGAGCCATAATGCCAAACAAAAAATAATAATAGCAACGTTAGTAACCATATAGACAAAAACAGAAAATTGTAATGTCAACAGCAATATAGACAATAACAAAAAACGTCAATAGCAAACTAACAGAAAACAGTAATGTCAATAAAAAGGTGCGGTGACCTCGGTCACGTGGCTTCGCTTCCTCCCAAGAAACCGAGCAAATTCATCATCTCCTCATCCATACGGGTCTCCTCTGCATCGCCGGGGGATCCTGTAGGTGCCTCCCTTGCCTGGGCCTCGGGCCAGTCTTCGGGCCATGCGACCTCAGCCCCAAACTGCTCTGGAATAGGGCATGCAAAAGGAGTGAAACCCTGCCCTTGCTGACTGAGGCTGAGTCGGTAGAGACACTCATGTATCTGTACCTGCCCCCGGTGGTTGGCCGCTTGCTGGCGAACCAAGTGCTGTAGATAACGCTCCATGCCTAGAGACCCAGCGGGATCGGCCTGATTAGGTGGTGGTGGTGCGTCTACGGCCTGAGGTGCATCACCCTGTGCCTGCCTAGGCGTGCAATACTTCTCGATGAAAGCCCGGGTGATCGGCGGTCGGATCACCTTACTAGGGGTGATGGGAACCCCGAATGACTGGCAGAGGCCCGTGATCAATGCCGGAAACCCCAGGGCCCTGTTAGACTTATCCGGGTCTAGAGGGTGCCTGGTGGGTGGCATACCTGCAAACAAATACATGGCGTCAGCAATCAACTGAGCCACATGGATGCTCATCTGTGTCAGGATGGCATACACCAGCTGACACTTCAGCAGAGGGAGATCGGAGTTATGATCGCTGAGCAGTAATGTCATCCACATCTGGGTCAAGGTGGTCATGCTGGTGCGCATGATCCGCACCCGCCTCCCTGCAGCGGTCTGGGCGAAATCTTGCCCCGGTGTGCATAATAGCTGGGCAATGGCCTCCTCGTCGAACTCGTCGGCCCTGCTCCTCCTCTGACTGAACTCACACTCCTGGCCTTCCTCCAACACTAGCGGGTCACCTAGGAACTGGCTGAGGGCATCTGCATCAAAAGGAATCCACTGACCCCTCACCCATGAACGCATGTCTCGCACTCCCTCCTCTGTGGGCCAAGCATTAGCATAAAACTCTAGGACTACCTCAGGGTCAAACTTAGCCATGGGAGTCACCAACGACGTCCAATGTCGATGAGTTATCTCCTCCTGAAAATCTGTATACTCATCCTCTCTGAGCTAGACGCGCCTCTCTCTGTGGAACGACCATCCTTTGATGGCCTCGAAGCGCTGCTGGTGCTCAGCGCTCCGGAAACGGTGGCTATCAAACTCGGGGGTGGCACTGGTCCCTTCAGCCGCAGTGTCTCTCCTAGACCTCTTCGCGGAAAGCTTTTTCGAAGCCATTTCCTGCGAGAACAAACATTTGGAAAGTTAATTTACAAGGAAATGCTACTTTAAAGCAAAAACGGCATACTAATCCTTTCGACTTAGAACGAAATTGTACACATATTTCCCTGAAGAAAAACATTTATGAACGTGCATACGCGTAACATATCATGCTATCAATATACATGGATATTCAAAATATTCTAGCTACTCATATCCCACACATATTCTTTTTAAAAGAATTCATATATGCATGCTCCAAGTATTGTGCCAAAATTACATATGTCCGTATTCAAAGTATTTTGCTACCAAAAATTACATACGCACATTCAAAGTATTTTATTAACATAAATTAACATACAAATTAATACAGTTTTTTTGTGTTGTTTCATTCACATTTATTTATACATATATGCACATTTGAGAGCCAATTTCATGTCATGCACACACTTGCATTTATTTGAAAAGGAATTTTCATGCCATCTATCTACACTTTGAAAGGAAATTCCACATCATATGTTCATTTTGGGAAGCATTCTCGTGCCACATTCAAACACGTGTACATTTATAAAGCGCTTGACCACCTATTCAAAATATACATGTTTTATTTGAAGGGTATTTGTCTCTTGCTACCTATTCTATATGTACATGGTGAATAACATTCTCAAACAAACTAGGCAAACATCATGGTGCAGCCCCAAAAATCAGCCGTTGGCCTAAAGGGAAATCCCTATCACAATGCCTTCATTTTTATGCTTTCTTGCACTCAAAACCAAAGGCTTGGATTCCTAGGTCTAAGTGCTTAATTTGGGCACTTATTTTAACCTCCACATGCTGTCCCTATACACACAAATTAGCCCCACAATCCAAAGTTCACAAAACTATGCCCAAATGTCATTGAGGCATTTCACCGAGCACTTGGTGGGCGCATGTTTAGGCATGAATAGCAAGGGAATGGGGGCAATGTGGCATGCCCCATTATTTCAGAACACAACCTAGGCTTAAGGCCATCCCCTACAACCCCTCAATTCAACAAAAACAAGCAACAATTCAAGGATAAATCCCTCACATTTTTTAGCAAATACATGCAACTTAGAGCACCAAAATACATCAATGGAAAGTTAGAAAGCCCAAGAATGAGGTACTTACCTGTTGCAGATGAATAATAGCGCAAAATGGAATCAAAAATGCGGAGAAATGGCGACCTAAGGCAGGAAAACCAAGGAATCCGGTGAGCCTTCATTTTTTGAATGAGGAGGGAGAGTTTTTGGGTGAAGAAAACTTCCCCCTCCCCCTTTTTAACCACTTTCGTGCAGGGGGTGCTCGCCCAGGCTAGCTAACCTGCATTTTTTTTTTAGGGAAGAAATAAGTATGGCTCTCTACAGGTCGGCGTTCACTTACTCAAACCCCCTTAGGGTAGATTAGGCATCCAATATTTACTTTAAAGACATAACAGTAATAACTACTGGGAATTTAAAGGATACTAGGCTGCCTCCCAGCGGCGCTTTTCGTTTGTCCAGAGCTGGGCAAGGGACGACGATCTATTGGTCGTGACCCTAGCCTCAACTCATGTCCATCCCTAAGTACCTGAAAGTAGGAAACGACATCGCGCAGGCGTTATCATTTTACCTTGATTGGTTTCTGCCTTTAGCCCCATCCCGACATTTGACCACTGCGTAAGACGATTCTGCTCCTGTCATAAGATAACAAAATATGCATGTGTATGCGTATGCATGAACTTTTTTTCAAATGCAACAATCTTTTTAGTGAAAGCTGGTCAGGTTCAGTTTTAATTAAGCACTTGGGGCATCCCATGGATTGAGCGAATAGGCTCTGTTATCACAAACTGCACATGGTTTAAAGCACAAAGTGAGGACTGAAGCCTCAATCCCATGTTCTCATTCAAAAGACTGTGACGAGAAAATCACAGTGGACAAGAATCCCTAGGGGAAACCAAGAAGAACACACAAAAATACAAGAACATGCAGCGATTTCCTCAATTACCCTAAATCCTAAGCATAGTATCGCTTGACAACATCGGTATTCACGGGTGAAGGTAGCTCCTCACCATCCATGTTGGTGAGCACTAGAGCCCCTCCAGAAAAAGCCCTTTTCACAACAAAAGCCCCTTCGTAGTTTGCGGCCCACTTCCCTTGATTATCTTTAACAGCGTGGGATATCTTTTTCAGCACAAGGTCCCCTTCATGGAACTTGCGCAAGCACACCTTCTTGTTGAACGCGTTCTTCATTCTTTGTTGATACAGGCGCCCATGGCTCATGGCCGTCAAGCGCTTACCTTCAATAAGGTTGAGTTGGTCGTAGCGTGTTTGAGCCCACTCTGATTCTTCTAAGCCTGATTCTGCTAGTATCCTCTGGGAAGGGACCTCTACCTCAAACAGGAGTACCACTTCCATTCCATAATCCAAGGAGTACGGTGTTGCCCCAGTAGAAGTTCGTACCGAAGTTTGGTATCCATGCAGGGAAAAAGGCAACATTTCATGCGAATCTTTGCACGACACTGTCATCTTTTGAATAATTTTCTTAATATTCTTATTGGCTGCTTCCACGGCTCTATTCATCTTTGGTCGGTAGGGCATGGAATTGTGATGCTGGATTTTGAAATCCACGCACATTTCCTGCATCATTTTGTTATTCAGATTGGTGCCATTGTTAGTAATGATCTTCCTAGGGAGGCCGTATCGACAAATCAGCTCCCTCTTTATGAATCTGACCACCACGCTCCTCGTGACATTGGTGTAGGAAACCGCTTCGACCCATTTGGTGAAATAATCTATTGCCATGAGAATGAAGCAATGACCGTTCGAAGCCTTGGGTTCGATGGCCCCTATGACGTCTATCCCCCACATGGAAAAAGGCCAAGGGGCGAACATGACATTCCAAAGATGTGGCGGAGCATTGACATTGTCCACGAACGCTTAACATTTATGGCATTTCCTTACATGGGTGCAGCAATCACTTTCCTTGGTGAGCCAGTAATAACCTGCTCTCAAGATCTTCCTGGCCATAGCATGCCCGTTGGCATGCATTCCAAACGAATCCTCGGGGACTTCCTCGATCATGTGGTTCGCCTCTATGGCATCCACACATTGCAGGAGGGTCATGTCATGGTTTCTCTTATATAGTATGCTCTCGCTCATGAAGAAACCGGCTGCCAATCTCCTCAATGTCCTTTTGTCGTTGTCGGAAGCCTCTGGTGGGTACTCTTTTCTTTTGACGTATCACTTGATATCAAAATACCAAGGCTTACCGTCCCGCTCCTCTTCCACCTGACAACAATACGCGGGTCTACCATGACACCAGAACTCAATGTACGGTAGGTCCCCGTGCGGTGTTAGCTGGAACATGGATGCCAAAGTGGTAAGCGCATCCGCCATCTGGTTTTCCTCTCGGGGAACGTGATGGAAGGAGATCTCATCAAAGGAACCAGCCAACTCCTTGATATAGGCTTGGTAGGGTATCAACTTGGGGTCTCTAGTTTCCCATTCCCTTCTCAGCTGGTGGATCACCAGTGTTGAGTCCCCGTACACCTTAAGTAGCTTGACATTAGAGTCAATTGCCGCCTGGACAGCCAGGGCACACGCTTCATACTTAGCCATATTGTTGGTGCAGTCAAACCCCAGCCTGGCTGTGAAAGGTATACATTGAATGTCTGGGGAGACAAATATTGCTCCAATGCCATGGCCTAGAACGTTTGACGCCCCATCAAACCACACGGTCCACTTGTCCCGGTCTTCGTCTAGCTTTTCCTCAAACAAGGCCATGATGTCCTCATCCGGGAATTCGGGATGCATGGGTTGATAGTCGTTGAGAGGCTACTGAGCCAAATAATCTGCCAAGGCACTTCCTTTTATCGCCTTTTGGGTGACGTAGACTATGTCGAACTCGGATAGCAAAACTTGCCACCGGGCGATCCGCCCTGTGAGAGCAGGCTTATCAAAGATGTACTTAACCGGGTCCATCTTGGATATCAACCAGGTGGTATGGCTCAGCATGTATTGTCTTAGACGGTGGGACACCCAGACTAAAGCACAACACGTTCTTTCGAGCAGGGAGTAGTTCATTTCACAGGCTGTGAACTTCTTACTCAAGTAGTAGACAGCGCGCTCTCTCTTCCCGGACTCGTCATGTTGCCCCAACATACATCCCATCGACTCGTCCAAAATCGTCATATACAATATGAGAGGCCTTCCGGGTATCGGCGGCATAAGCACAGGAGGGTTCATGAGACACTATTTGATCCTTCCAAACGCCTCTTGACAATCCTCATTCCAACGGATGAATTGGTTTTTGCGTAAGAGTTTGAACAACGACTCACAAATAGTTGTGAGCTGTGATATGAATCAGGCAATATAATTCAAACGTCCCAGGAAACCTCGGACCTGCCTCTCGGTACGGGGTTCCGGCGTCTCAAGGATGGCTTTCACCTTTTTGGGGTCCACCTCTATTCCTCTCTGACTTACGATGAAACCCAGTAATTTTCCTGACATGACCCCGAAGGTGCACTTAGCGGGGTTCAAGGCCACCATAGCCCGTTGATAGGTTGCCCCGACGTTTTTTAGCCCAAAGGACATCACTTTATAGCAGAACATTCCCCACAGGGTGACGAAAGTGGTATTTTCCATATCCTCTGGCGCCATCTTTATCTGATTGTAACCGGAGAACCCGTCCATGAAGGAAAACAAGGCAAAATTGGTCGTATTATCCATGAGGACATCGATGTGCGGCAAAGGGAAATGGTCTTTGGGACTGGCTAGATTCAGGTCCCGATAATCCACACACATTTGCACTTTCCCATCCTTCTTAGGGACTGGTACAATGTTGGCAACCCATTCTGGGTACCGAGCGACAGCCAAAAAACCAGCGTCAAATTGTTTCTTTACCTCTTCTTTTATTTTCAAGGATGTCTCGGGCTTCATCCTCCTCAGTTTTTGTTTTACTGGGGAACACTCAGGATTTAGAGGTAATTTGTGTTGTACGATATCAGAACTCAAACCGGGCATATCTTGGTACGACCAAGCAAAGATGTCTTGGTAGTCTTTTAGCAGGGCTATCAATTCTTCACGGATGGGTGCGGTCATACCCGTGCCTATCTTTACTTCCTTTTTCCCTTTGCTGGTTCCTAAGTCCACTATTTTCGTCTCTTCTTGATGAGGCCCCATTTCTTGGTCCTCATGGGTGACTATCTTCTCCAACTCCAGGGGAAGTCCCACATCTTCGTCCTCTTCATCCTCCATCTGATCCGTTTCTTGATCGAAATCGATGGTCGGGTCCCAGGTATTAGTACCTTCGAGGGACTCGTCGTCGGATTTGGTGTTTTAAACGTAAAGAAATAAACATGCAAATGAATGAGAATGGGTAGAGACGTAGGAACAGATGAAGAAAGATCTTTGTATTATAAATTCAGGAACAAAAGACATAAAGCCTTAACAAAAGGAAACTCTAAAGCCTAGGCCCAACTGTAGAGTTTAAAAGCCACAAAGGGTTACATTATGCTTGTCTCGTAAATGTCCGGGCGCTCCTCCACTCGCCAATTTCCTAGTCGGAAACCAGGAGGGCATGGTCGTACCAAATCCGACCCACTCGGAGAATCATCTTCGCATATCGCAACGACTTGGCCTTCGTGTCCTTGACCCGCGCTTAGAAAGCTCCTATTGATGTGGCAGGGCGGGTCCCCTACGACTTCTCGTCCCAATCGCGAGCCTTGACTTCCCGCTCTTTCTTCCCAAAATTCCCACGGTTTCCTCTAGCGCTTAGCAGGATAGTTTTGTCGCCGTTGTCCTTGCCTAAACCCATTCTGGGCTCGTAACCATTCCCCAACATCACCTGGGCCACCATTACTGCCGTATTGGATAGGCAAGGTTGCCCAGAGAAGGAATCTACAGAGGCAATGCTTACCACCTCAAAAGACTAGAAGGCTGTTTCTAATGACTCCTCTGTGGCTTCCACATATGGTATAGAGGATGGGCAACTCATCAAGATGTCTTCATTGCCCGATACGATAACCAAATGCCCTTTTACTACGAATTTCAATTTTTGGTGGAGTGTAGAGGGAACGACTCCCACCGAGTGGATCCACGGGAGTCCCAAAAGGCAGTTGTAAGCCGGGTTAATATCCATTATTTGAAAGGTAACCTGACAGGTATGGGGGCCTATCTGTACAAGGAGGTCGATCTCTCCCCTAACCTCTCGGCGGGTGCCGTCGAAGGCACGGACCACCATGGAACTTGGCTTTAGATGGGAAGCATTAAACGGAAATTTCTCCAATGTGCTTTTGGGCATTACGTTTAAACTGGAACTGTTATCGATGAGCACCTTGGCCACGACGTGGTCCATGCATTTGACTGATACATGCAAAGCCCTGTTATGCCCTCTCCCCTCGGCAGGGATTTCTTCTTCGGCGAAGGCGAGATAGTTGTTGGCGGTGATATTATTGACGAGTCCTCCAAAGCCTTCTACAGAGATATCTTGGGCCACATGAGCTTCGTTCAAGACCTTTACTAGCAAAGCCCGATGGGGCTCAAAGCTCATGAGTAATTCCAAAAGAAAGACCCTGGCCGAGGTTTTGTTGAGTTACTCAATGACCTTGAACTCGCTTTGCTGAATAATGCGGAGGAACTCGCTTGCTTCCTCTAGCGACACTTCCTTCTTGCCACAACCATCCCTTTTTTCCAGAAGACCTTTCACTGGAATATCCTCGTTCAGAGTGGGGGTCGTTTTGTCATTTTGTTCTTCCACCATCTTTGCCTTCCCTTTAACATTTGCGGGTTGTGTCGGCAGGTCGGGAGGTGCAAACACGCGACCGCTGCGGGTCACGCCGCTCAACCCCGTGATATTGGTTACCTTGGCTGACAACGAGCTGATGTTGGTGGCCTCTTCCTTCCTTTCACTTGGAGGTGCATACCTCCACGGGACTGCGTGGCTGTTTCGGTATGGGAAAGGAACAGGTTTAACTACCGAGGGGTATTGAGGCTTTTGAGGAGTTGCGTCTTTGGTGAAATATACCTCCAAAGGCTTTGGCCTTCCAAAACTTCTCTCATCCGCAGACTGCATACATATATGCTGCTCTTCCCTCCCCTCATCGTCGACTTCTAGTCGGCCTTGATCTATCATCTGTTGCAAAAGGTCCTCCATTGCTAAACATGTTTCCATGTTATGTAGCTCGCCGGGATGCAACAAGCAAGAATCCTCTTCATGCCCACTTGGGGAATTAAGCCCCCCTTTTGTAGGGCCTCGTAGATAAACCTCCTGGGGGTCGTCACGTCCTTTAAAGGCTTAGACCTGCACGGCCTACCCGACTCGACGGCATTAACTGCTCCCCCTCCATGATTGGCGAGCGGGTTTTTTTTCACGTTGAGCCGATCCTCTTGAAATGGCAGTCATCCGGCGTCTATCAAATGTTGAACCTTGTTTTTAAGGGCCAGTAATTTTTCGGTGGAGTGGCCCAGGGTTTTCCCATGGTACGCGCAAGTTGCGTCATGGTCATACCACTTTGGGAAAGGAGGTTGGTAGATCTTCCCGGGAGATATCACAGCCATCTGGTTGGCGATGAGGGACGGCAAGAGGTCTTCGTACGTCATTGGGATCGGGGTGAATTCTGGAATTGGCCTCGGGGGAAAGTTCTTCATTGCGTTGGAACCGGTGCCAAAGTCGGCATTGCCGGCCGGGCGAGTCATGGTTGGAGCCAGAGCTTGGGAGGCCTCCCTCTAGATGGGGGCGGGCGCTCTAGGCTGTACGGGTGCTGAATTGGAGGAGTTCTCGGCGCGAGCTGAGAAGCTCGGGTGATGTTGCGCGTACTGATGGGTAACATGAGAAGTTTGTTGTGGCTTGACCCATGCGGGGGTCGAAGTGACGGCATGGGTATCTCCTTCCTTCCTTTTTGCCCCAGTTGCTCCGATCCTCCTATCATTCGTACTTGTGGAGGAGACATAATAGAACTTCCCTCTCTTCAAACCTACTTCGAATCTCTCCCCGACGAATACCAAGTCCGCGAAGCTGGAAGGCATGTAGCCTACCAACTTCTCATAGTAAAACACCGATAAGGTGTCTACCATCATGGTAATCATCTCCCTCTCGACCATGGGAGGAGCCACTTGTGCTGCCAGGTCTCTCCACCGCTGTGCGTACTCTTTAAAGGTCTCACTTTCCTTCTTAACCATGTTCTGCAGCTGAGTGCGATCGGGAGACATATTGGAATTGTACTGATATTGCCTAAGGAAGGCAGTAATCAGATCCTTCCACGTACGGACGTGGGAAGCTTCCAGATTAGTGTACCAAATGACCGCGGCTCCAGCCAAGCTATCTTGGAAAAAGTGCATTAACAACTTTTCATCCCTAGAATGCGCCCCCATCTTGCGACAATACATCTTGAGATGGTTCTTAGGACAAGTCATCCCTTTGTACTTGTCGAAATCAGGTACCTTGAATTTTGGGGGGATGACGACATCCGGTACCAACCAAAGATCCGCCATTTCCACGAACGGATAGTCGCCAAAGCCTTCAACAACTCTCAATTTCTCCTCGATGAGATCGAGTTTCCTTCTTTCTTCCGCCGCCGGGGATGTCCCTCTGTGGACAAGAATTTTGGTTGTGCTGAGGCTATACATTGGATGTCGACCCCTCGACGGGGACCGGGGGGTAGAAATCGACATCCCCTTGGGCATACTCTCGATGATCCTCGTGAACCTCGTCGGCCTGTCGAGGAGGCTCCCCTTCAAGGATGGGGGAAGGAACATGACCCACGTCATCTCGCATGACTGGTGGCGTGTAATTGGGTGGTAATCCATAAGGGTAAGCCACCCGGTTGTATCCCAAATGGGGGTTGCTGGTGTGCCCCAGTGTGCTCCTTTCTCGTCCTACCGCGTTTGGGAGAGGATGGTGCGTAGTAGCCGGGAGAGTTGGGTATGCTTCGGTAGCCGAACTAATAGCGGCAGCGGTGGCCACGTTTTTCTCCATGAGTTGTCTCATTCCTAACATGGCCTCAATCATGGAAGCCATTTGCTCTTTCAAAGCCAACATGTCGGCTTTCATCTATTCCTGTGTCTCCTCTTGATCACCCATCGTTCTAGATTTGGATCTGGTGCAATAGGGATGCCTTGGGGCGCGTATTGCTTCCGGGACTTCCGTAATGCTTCCGTAAAATTCCCATAACTCTAAATAAGCATATTTCACTTAATATGGGTGAGAAGGAAGAGAAAAAAGAAGAAAGTCAAGTCCTATATGCTTCCGTAACTTTTCCGTAAATTATGAAAGAAGGGGGGTGAACTTATCAAAATGAGGGATGCAAATAGCAATTTTGAAATTTTGAATTTGGGCTTTCCAGAGTATTTTCGAAGCAGGATTGCTTCTGGAGGAAGCAACCTAGCTTGCCTAGGCGAGTTAGGCGGCAACCTCCTCCCCCTTTTTCCTATAAATAGGCGAAATGGGGTTGTTCCAATGACCCCTCATCCCCTTGGTGAAAAAAATTATTTCCGTGAAGAAAATTCAAGCCGAGGTGCTTCCGTAACGCTTACGAGACGTTTCCGTGTGGGAATCCGTGAAGGTTTTCCGTCGTTCTTCACCGTTCTTCATCCGTTCTTCGTTCTTCAACGGATAAGTTTTCGAATCCGTGACTTTCAATTCATTTCTTGTTTTTTTGGCTTTCATCTTTATTTTGTTCATTTTCGATTTTCTTTTCTTCCGTTTTTAACGAGCTTTAACCGATCATTTAAGCTGTTTTCTCACCTAATAAATGATAAAATGAATTTCAACCGGTCATTTGCGTTGTAATCTCATTTAATCACTTTTAAAACAAAATCTAACCGATCGTTCACGTTGTAACCTCGGTTAAACCAAAAAAGCAAAAATAATAATAAAATAATCAAAATATCTTGAAAAATAATAATAAAATAATCAAAATATCTTTGAATAAAATAATCAAAAAAATCAATCGGACGTTTTTCTTTGGAAGTTTCCTTCGATCAATTGACTAATAACCACAGTGAAACTAAGGCTAAAATCAACTCACAAATCAAGCTTTGTTCGTAAAAGTCACTTAAAACCGTTTTAAGGTCCAACGCCTTAAACGGTCCTCTTTGCTTTTATCGGTTAACATGGACCGTTCAAAAGCATGAAATCAACATGTAACTTTACCGCTTTTGCAAGAACTACGTAGGTCTTATTTCCTCATCGCAATTTAGGATACGTAGGAGCAAAAGCCCTACTTTTGTTGACCACCCTAAGAGATCGTTAATGGTCCAATGCCTTAACGTTCCACTCCTTTCAAAACCAAGAGATCGTTAATGGTCCAACGCCTTAACGTTTCTCTCCTTTCAAAATCAAAAGATTGTTTAATGGTCCAATGCCTTAAACAACTTTTGTTCAGTCAAAATATATCTTGCAAAAAAGATAAAAACAACTTAACCAACGTTCAGTTCTTAAAGAACTACGTAGGTCTGATTTCCTTATCACAATTGAGGAATACGTAGGAGCAAGGGAAACACCCTTGTCGACCACAAAAAGATAAAAAATACAAAAAGCATAAAAAGACATAAAAACGTAAGAAAGGGAAAATAAAATAATTTGAAGTCATATTCGCACACTTGATTAAAGGCTGTCGTCCATTGTGACGGGCGTGTGGAGTGCTAATACCTTCCCCGTGTGTAAATACAACTCCCGAACCTTTTACACTTAAAGTTCGTAGACCACGCCTTTTCCGGTTTTTCTGATGTTTTTCTCGAATAAACGTTGGTGGCGACTCCGCGCATTTTCCTTTCTTGGAAGACGCACCCGTGAGCCCTCGCGTCGCCCTCCCGCCGAAGGGTAGGTTGCGACAGAGGTCTATTGATTGAATTTCCTTCTAGAAATAAGAAGTTTGCTGAGGCCATTATTCTTGAAGCTTCTAAACTTTATACAAGAATGAAGCTTTGATACCACTTGTTAGACAAGTGGCCTTAAAAATGAACTCTTAAATAATTATTCAAATAGAACAATCTGAATATAAATGTAAAGCAATAATAAATAAACGAGTTTAAGGGAAGAGAAAGTGCAAACTCAGATTTATACTGGTTCGGCCACACCCTTGTGCCTACGTCCAGTCCCCAAGCAACCTGCTTGAGAGTTTCACTATCTTGTAAAATCCTTTTACAAGTTCTGAACACACAAGGACAATCCTTCCTTTGTGTTCAGATTTCTTTACAACAAGAGACCCTCGGTCTCTCAATCCCCTTTGAGAATTTAGAAAGAAGAGAAGAATAATTCTCTCTTGAAAGAGATAGATTGTACAATCTGAGCACTCAATTAATTCCTTATTGAATTGCAAGTGTATTGGCCAAGGAATTCTTAAGAGGATAAAATGTTTTTGCTCTTTGAGAGAATAAGACTTTTTGTTATAAAAAACTGTGAGCAAATTCGTGTTCCAAGTCACATATAAATAGACCTTTGGTGGCCATGTAAAAACCTTTTGAAAAGATGTGACTCTTAGAAATAATTTTCTGAAAATCTCCTCTGGTAATCAATTACAGGATTTGTGTAATCGATTACAGACTTTAAAATTTGAATTAAAGCGTCTATTAACTGCTGATAATCGATTACCAATATTGTGTAATCGATTACACAGTCTAAAATTTGAATTTAAATTTTAATAGCTGTTGTAAACCATTTTTGGCCACTTGTAATCGATTACATCCTCTGGTAATCGATTACCAGAGAGTAAATCTCTTGAAAAAGACTTTTTAACTTAAATTTCTTGGCCAAACCTTTTGCTATTTCAATTAGGAATTCCCTTCCTAAAATACTAGAGATCTTTTTGATGTTATATCTTGTATTCTTGAATCATTGTCATGAATTAAACTTGAGAAGCACATTTTCATCAAATCATCACGAGTATCATCAAAACATCAAAGACAAAGGCTTTGCTTCTACAGCTAGAGCTGCTGAAGAAGGCCCTAGGGTTCTCATGAACCTCAGGGTAGATTTCTGAGCCCATGGGCCAAGGTTGGGTCCAATTATCTTTGTACATAATAGACTAGGATGTCATTATATTTGGTCCTTGTATTTAGGGCTCCATAATGTAGATAGGGTACCCTAGAAATATAGGATTTTTCAGCCCTTGTATTTTAGGGCACCTAGACTAGTTTTTGTATTAGGGGTAGTTTTGTATTTTCACATGCACTAAGTGAATATTTGATGTGTGTGGTTGGAAATAAATTTAATTGAATTGGTAGAAGCCCAATCCAATTAAATTTTAGAGGGGAGGTGAGGATTTGCTTACTACACCCCATTGTCATATCATATAGTCACACTTTGTGCATGTCCTTCATGCTTTACATGCCTCATGACACCTAAGCACACTTAGTGGAGAATCTTGGAATTGATCTTGGATTAGTGGGCTGAACCATAATTAGTGAAATTTTGGCTCCAAAGTTTGGCTCCACAAATTCAATTTCAAATTTAAGTGAAATTTGAATTTCAAATTTCCCTCCAATTTTGTGTGACACTTAGGCTATAAATAGAGGTCATGTGTGTGCATTTTTTTCAACTTTGATCATTTGAAAATTAAACTTCAGATTTCAGAGCTCTTGTAGAGCACAAAATTTCATGCTCTTGTCTTCCTCTCCCTTCATTCATCTCCTTCTTCCTCCAAGCTCTTATCCATGGCCTCCTATGGTGGTGAGCTTCTTCTAGACTCATCTTCTCCTTGAAGTGGCGTCTCCTCTCTCTCTTCCTTCTGCATTCCGCTGCCATTCATCTTCCAAGAAGCAAAGGAATCCGTTGATGAAGAAGATCCTAGGCCTACAAGCTCCAATGGAGCTTACATCATGTGGTATCAAGAGCATCTTCATCTAGGTGATGTTCTTTTGCTTCCTCTATCTTTTTGTTCGGTGAATTCTCTTTAATTCCTTGTTCTTCATCTTATTCTGCATGTATATCCTCCATTGTCTTGTGGTTTGGTTCTGTTTAGATTATATTCAAAAAAATAAACCGACTAAATCTTAGATCTACACTTGTTCTTGCATTTCTATGGTTCAAATTTTGTAGATCTACTCTTGAATCTTGTTTTTGTGTTGATTTTAGGTTCTATCATTTTTCATTCATAATATTCTTGTGCTGAACCTTAGATCTAAATTTTCTTCCAAAATATTGATTAGAAAAAAAAACACAAAAATCTAAGTGTAAATCACTTAATCCATGTTATCTTAGAGTCATGTTTAGTCATAGTAATTGTCACATTATGTTCTAAGTTTGTGTTGAATTTTTATTTTGTTGATTGAATTCTAGATACAATTTTTCATGTATTCTTGTCATTCTCAGCCTATTTTTTGAATTTTGAGTCTAATTCATGCATTTTATTTAGTTCATAACATGTTCTAAATCAATTCCTAGAAGTAGTCTTGTTGTTGAACTCTTTTTTTTTTCTAAGTTTCCTACATAATGCCTACGATGAAGTTGAGTTGTGGTGCTGAGTTGTGGCTGGATTTGTGAATCAAAATAAGTCTTAAGCTCTCTTGAATTGTGTTATTCAAGATAATTGAGTATAAGCAAACACAAATTGTAACTATCCAAGACTTAAGCAACATAAACACTACTCTTGATTTCTAGGTTGAAATCGTTGGTGCTGGCAGCTTGAACACACGAACATGTATAAATTACTAGGAATTGGTCACTACGAATTTTGAGCTGAACGTTTTACTGAGTTTTATAGACATCTGGAAAAAAATTATAAAAAAAGAACCAAGTGATTTGGATAAAAGGAAAAAGTACTAAAAATCACACAAGTTGGCAGAAAAATCAGTGTCCAGAAAAAAAAAGTGAAAGGGAAGTGTGCTTGTTGTTTTGGCTCGAAATTTGTTCTATAATTGGTGCCTATTTTATACCAATCTTAGTTCTGAAATTTCAATTGAAAATTAGTGTGAAAACAAGTGCCAAAACTAGAGGTTTCTTGAGTCTTTTTTTTTTGTATTTTTGTTTTACTCTACTCTAGAGCCATTCTAAGTTTCTCTTTGAGGCCTAGCTTGCTTTTATGTGCTTTTCATTGCTTTAATTGTTGAATCATCCCTGAAAATTTGTCTTGTTAAAACTATATTAGTTTAGCTTTCATCTCATTTTTGGTCTTTGGTTATTGCTTGTCTCTTTATTTCCTTGTTTATGAGTTGCCATATAGGGAATTGGAAAGGAGGATTGGTTTCATCCCTTGAAGAATTTGAGTCAAGAAGCAAGGGGCCAACCACCTTAAGAGCTATTGGAATAAGAAGCACTCCAAATTGAGTGAAACACAAAAGAGAGAATAGCCACCACAATTGAGGACTTTTTTTTTTTAATTTTGTAATTGGAAATTTTCTTTGCTTTCAAACTTTGTAACAAAAAGGCCTTTTCATAGGAAGTAAGTTGGGAGCCTCCAGTAGGTCACCCTTCTTCCATTTGTGTGTAATAATTTTAGGCAATTTTCCCTTAGGATAGTAAGTGTTTTGTTGGGAACCTTAAATGAGGTCATCCAAACACTCTTAGGATCCGCCTAGTTTGCATTTCTTGCACTTTAATTTCTTGCTTACTTTCACAGCTTATTTCCTTTACCTTCCATTGTCAAACCACCTTGATAGCTTTCCTTTTACCAATTAGTTTTTACCTTGTCTTTCACACCTCTTTTAGTGTTTATTTTGGCTAGTTTCAACCATAGTTTCTTTGATCTTTTGTTTTCAAACCCCCAACAAGAAAGAACCACAACTTAGGAACCAACATGAGTCTTCATTCTTCATCTAGTGTTAATGGTGAGGGTTATACTCCTAAGGACCCCTTGTATAAGATATTAGATTAGTTGAGATCCCTTAAGTTATGGAAAGAATAAAAAGAGAGAAAAGAAAAAGGAAAAAAAAGAGTGGAAGAAATAAGTCAAGATAAAAGAGAGAAAATAAGAGAGGAAGAAAGAAGAAAAATAATGAAAGAAATGAAAAGAGAAAAACATGCCTCTTATAGTAGTCATGACTCTTGCAAGAGTTTAAGTGAAGAACTTAGCGACTATTATAGAGGGCGCCATAGTTCACATACTAAACATCACTCCCAAAGAAAAGAAAATGATTGAAGGCTTCAAGAGGTTAACATTAGCCTCCCATATTTCCATGGAAAAGATAATGTTGAGGCCTACTTAGATTGGGAAATGAAGGTTGAACAACTCTTTGCTTGCCATCATATTAGCGAAGAGATAAAAGTTTCGTTAGCTACCCTTAGCTTTCAAGGGTATGCCCTCTATTGGTGGACTTCCCTTGTTACGGAACGAAGGATTCAAGGGGATCCTCCAGTAGAGTATTGGAATGATCTTAAGAGTTCCCTTAGGAAGAGGCACATTCCCTCCTACTATGAAAGGGAGCTTATGGACAAGCTCCAAAGGCTTAGACAAGGGAGTATGAGTGTTGAAGAGTATAGACAACAAATGGAACTACTCCTTTTAAGAGCTGGAGTAAGGGAGGAGGAAAAAAACAAGCATAGCTAGGTTCCTTAGTGGGCTTAATATGGAAGTGAGGGATAAGGTTGAACTCCTTCCATATAGGGACCTAGATGAGATAGTCCAACTTTGTATAAGAGTGGAGCAACAACTTAAAAGAAAGCCTTCTTCAAAATCTTATGGCTTTCACTCTTATCCAAGAAAGGACCAAGCCCAAGGAATTTTGGGGGCTGCACCTTCAAAACCCAAGGAAGATAAGGGTAAGACCATAGAGAAATCCACCCCTAAGACTAGTTCCCAAGAAAGGACTAGAAACATTACATGCTTCAAATGTCTTGGGAGAGGTCGCATTGCCTCTCAATGTCCCACAAAGAAAACCATGATTATGAGGGGTCAAGACATTTATAGTAGTCAAGAGGAGACTACTTCTTCCCCTTCCTCTAGTGGAAGTTAAGATGATGTAAAGGGTGAAGAGTCTAGTGAGGAAGTCTACCCCCATGAAGAAGGTGATCTCTTAATGGTTAGAAGGCTTCTTGGAGGTCAATCTTGTGATCTATCTCAATCCCAAAGAGAGAACATCTTTCATACAAGATGCAAAATTTTAGATAAAACTTGTTCTCTCATTGTGGATAGTGGATCTTGTTGCAATTGTTGTAGCAAGAGATTAGTTTCCAAGTTGAACCTCACTATCATTCCCCACCCAAAACCTTATAAACTTCAATGGCTCAATGAGCAAGGGGAAATGATAGTTAACCAACAAGTGAAGGTATCTTTCTCCATTGGGACATATAAGGATGAAGTTAATTGTGATATAGTTCCCATGGAGGCAGCACATATTCTTTTAGGAAGGTCGTGGCAATTTGATAGGAAGATCATTTATAATGGCCTAACTAATGAGATTACCCTCACCCATCTTGGAACTAAATTTGTGTTGCATCCTCAAACACCTTCACAGGTGGCCAAAGATCAACTAACTATGAAAGATAAGAGGGATGAGGAAGAAAAAATAGAAAAACAAAAGAAAAAGAAGGATAGTAAGGCCTTGTCTTCAAAGGCCAAGGGGAAGGAAAAAGAGGGAAAGGATTCCTCCAAGAAGATTGTTAAGAAGGTGTCATACCCTAATTTCGTCCGGGGACCATCTGTTTGTTGGGATGCGACCCTCGTTTGACCACTTCGAGGTACTTAGCACCCATCGTTAGGCAATCCGTGAAGTTTCGTGACATGTCGAAAGTCAAAGGGAAGCATTGTTGCACAATCCGTGAAGTTCCGTAACATGCCGGAAGTCAAAAGGAAGCATTGTTGCACAATTCGTGAAGTTCCGTAACATTCCGGAGGCCAAAAACGGGATGATTACGTAATCCGTAAGGTTCCGTGACGTTACGGAAAGAAAGCAAGTATCGTTACGTAATTTGTAAGGTTCCGTAACGTTATGGAAAAAGAATCAGCAAAAAAGGGGGAGCAAGGGGTGTATTTAGTAAATAGGGGGTGCAAATAGCAACCAGGCCCACTTGGGCCTTCCAGGAAGTTCTCCAGAAGGCAGTTCCTTCTAGAGGAAGCAACCTAGCTCGCCTGGGCGAGCTGGGTGGCAAGCTCCTCCCTCATTTTCCTATAAATAGGAGGAGGAGGGAAGAACAAAAATGTTCAACCCTCCTGGTATGTGAGAATCACTTAAAATTAGTGAGAAAAATTGTTTCCATGAAAAAAATCCAAGCCGAGGCGCTTCTGTAACACTTCCGAGACGTTTTTGTGGGTGATTTCGCGAAGATTTTCCGCCATTCTTCATCGTTCTTCGGTCTTCAACCGGTAAGTTCCCGAAATCGAACCTTTCAATTCATTCTATGTGCCCTTAGTGGTCCCCACTTGTTTCGCGTGCTTTTATTTTTATTTCATTTACTTTCCGTACCCCATTTTGACGTGCTTTAGTCATTTATTTAAGTCATTTTCTCGCCTAATCAAAAATAAAATAAATTTCCACTGATCATTCGTATTGTAACATCTTTTAATTTTTGTTAAAATGAAATCCGACCGTTCGGTCATGCCGTAACCACGTTTAAAACCAAAAAAGAGGCAAAATAATAATATAATAATCAAAAAATATCTTTTAGTAAAATAATAAATAAAAAAATCAATCAGACGTTTTTTCGTGAATATTTTTCTTTCTTAATCGAATTGACTAATAACCAAAGTGAAACTAAGGCTAAAATCAATTCATAAATCAAACTTTTGTCATCACCTAAAAAAAGCCATTTTTAAGGTCCAACGCCTTAAAATGGTCTTTTCCGCTTTTATTGGTTAAACGTAGATTTCTAAAAAAGCCTAAAATCAACATGTAGCTTTATTACCTCTTTCAAAAAAAACAAGAGATCATTAATGGTCCAATGCCTTAATGTTTTCTCTCCTTTCAAAAGAATCGAAAGATTGTTTAATGGCCCAACGCCTTAAATGACCTTTCATTCAATAAAAACATATTTTGCAAAAAAGGATAAAAACAATTTAACCAACGTTTAGTTCTCAAAGAACTACGTAGGTCTGATTTCCTTACCACAATTGAGGAATACGTAAGAGTAAGGAAAACACCCTTGTCGACCACAAAAAGATAAAAAAAAATACAAAAAGGCATAAAAAGACATAAGAACGTAAAAAGGGAAAATAAAACAAATTGAAGTCATGTTTGCACACTTGATTAAAAGGTTGTCGTCCCTTGTGACGGATGCGTGGGGTGCTAATACCTTCCCCGTGCGTAAATACAACTCCCAAACCTTTCACACTTAAAGTTCGTAGACCACGCCTTTTCCGGTTTTTCCGACGTTTTCCTCGAATAAACGTTGGTGGCGACTCCGCGCATTTTCCTCCTATGGAAGACGCACCCGTGAGCCCCACGTCGCCCTACCGCCGAGGGGTAGGTTGCGACAGTTGGCGACTCCATTGGGGACTGTTTTTAGAGGGTTAGGCCTTCTAATCTCGTGCAATATCATGACTTCCTCTTTTGTCGGTTTCCTTTTATTTCTCTTACGTTCTTGTATATAACTCTTTGATGCTTTTAGTGTGTTTTTTTTTAAATGTATGCATGAGATAGATATTTATTCATTTGATGCACACAAACACCAACACTATTTGTACACACGGTTAGTTGAAAAGGGGCCCTATACCCGGGTCCATTGGAACATAAGGAGTGGAGGTGAATCTGTGGTCATGCTAGGTCTCCGACTTGCTTGATAACAGTGAACCCTCATCTAGAGTTTTTCTCTTTGATAACATGTTGTTGCTGGTAGTCCCTACTGTCGCAATATATTTTTCGAAGGGGATGATACCTCTAAAAACCGTCAAGAGAGATATGACCACCTTGGGAATTATCACTAAAAGTCTTTTAGTTTCCTCCCATGTAGGTCCCTAAAATAGGGGCACGGAGCAAACACGCTGCGTGCCCTTTTAAACACTTCCATGCATATAGCCTAAATGTCATGTACGCCTTTGTTGTATGATTATTTGTGGATATTGCCATATTGTGTACATCCCCGTGTTTCGCTTTTGCGCTCTGCATCATGTCGTCACACATGCATTGTATGTTGGTCTCGTCTTTTGTCACGGGAAGCCGAAAGGTCCATATCACCTTCTTAACTGTACACATGGGGCACTGCGCCCCCAAATGCGCAAGTAAGAAGATATGATTTTTCGGTCTCTCGTGTCTGTAAATGCATTCATATCATGCACCGCATAAGCATCTCTTCAAGGCATCATAATGAACATATCATCCCTGCATTTGTCCGTTATCATATTCCAGCATCGCATTTTGCATGAGTCATTGCATCATCATGCATATGCGTTCAACATACTTTTTGTTCTACAAACTGCATACCTTTGCTTTCATGTTTGCTCATGCATGATCCTTGCATTTTCCACTGCAAAACAAAAACAAAAAAAGAAGCGTGAAAATTCACACTACATTCTTAGTTGCATGTGTTAGGTACCATGAGCCAACCATGTTGGGATCATAAACCCATTTCTATAAAAAAAACACAACAACAAAATAAAATGATTGAGCATGGTACCTAATGCGTGGTTAACTAGGAAATGATGTTTCTTCGGGCATCTCAATCTCATAATTACATTTTCCATGCATAACTTAAAGTATTCCAGAGTCTTTCATCCCTATGAAATGTTGTTGAAGTATTGGCGATCGGAATTGCCATTCCTTGGATTATAGGGTTGAACCAAGCTCATGCTTTTACGAAAAGGTTCATCAAGTCAAGTTGAAGTATGGAAGTAACCATCTTGCAAAAAATTGGGGCAAAAGATGGATCAAGTTACATCACTGCTTCATCTACTGCCAAACACATTTAGGATTGTTGATGTCCTTGTTACTTCCAGTTTCACCTTGACAAAGATGTCATGGACCATGTTGAAAATCTAAATTGATTCAACCCCATATCCTACGTAAAAATTCGCAATACTTCAACTGTGCATCATTCATATACATCCATGCTTTTCATTGGTTGCATTGCTCATTGCATTCTTTCCTTGAAAAAAATAAAATAAAATAAAATAGATTGAATCATTATTATCAAAAAGAAAAGAATACGCTTTATGGCACCCTTACCGAACCCGTGCTAGAGCTAGAGTAATGGGTGAGGTAGAGGAGGTGCAAGAGTAGATGAAGGCCGACATGGAGGCCATGAAAGAGAAAATGGCCACAATGATGGAGGCCATGATGAGCATGAAGAAGATAATGGAAGCCAATGCGGTTACAATTGTCGCTACCAGCGCTGTTGCTAAAGTGAACCCGATGCCCCCATCTGATCACAACCAAATGAATCATCCAACCTCAGATATGGTGGGCAAAGATTTGGGAACTACGGACGGCCCCATGATGTGCAAATTCAAAACGAGCACGCCTTCCCGCCATATGGCTTGCCTCCCAACTGTACGCCACCCAATGTGGCGTACACTCCCAATGAGAATGTCAATAACTCCACTTCCATACTCATTGAGAGCTAACAACCCCAAACTGATCATGCACATGTCTCTTAAACCGTGGGGGAGACACATGAAATTTCCCACCAAAATCTAGCCGACTTCGAGCCTTACCTCGGATATGCCACTGAAGGGCAAGCAGTTGGTGGTATACCCCTGCAAAACACTTTGGAGGGCCCTCAATTTCGCCCCCAACCACAACCCTTGCATTCCACAGCAGGTAAAATCCCTCATATTATGGAAGGAATGGGAAAAGTTTGATCATCTAGAGGAAAGGCTCAGGGTCATTGAAGGAGGCAGAGATTATGCCTTTACTGACGTAGAAGAGTTGTTCCTAGTACCCAAACATGGTCATTCCCAAGTTCACGGTGTCGGACTTTGACAAGTACAAGGGGACTACTTGCCCCAGGAACCATCTAAAGATATACTGTCGGAAGATGGGAGCATACGCAAAAGATGAGAAATTGCTGATACATTTCTTGGAAGAAAGTCTTACTGGGGTAGCTGTTACCTGGTACACTAACTTGGAACCTTCCCAAGTCCATTCTTGGAAAGACCTAATGGTTGCCTTCGTTTGGCAGTATCAGTACAATTATGATATTACTCCGAATAGGATGCGACTACAGAACATGTGCAAAAAGGGGGCACGGATCTTTCAAAGAATACGCCCAAAGATGGAGAGACTTGGCAACTCAAGTGGCACCTATAATGACGGAGAAAGAGATGATCACAATAATAGTAGACACATTACCAGTGTTTTACTATGAAAAATGGTGGGGTTACACACCTTCAAGTTTTACAGATTTGGTCTTCGCCAGCGAAAGGATCGAAGTGGGTCTGAAAAGAGGCAAATTTAATCATCCTACTTGGACGACTGAGAAAATTGGGGCAAATGAAGAGGGTGAGAATGAAGGAGAAACCCATGCTGCGACTGCCATTCCTACATGGCCTAACTTCCCACCAGCCCAACAATGTTATTACTCAGCCAATAACAACCCTTCTCCTTACCTACCACCCAATTATCCACAAAGGCCATCCCTAAATCAACCACAAAACCCACCTTCCACACAACCAATGCTAAACACCACCTTTATCACGAACCAAAACACCAACCAAGGAAGGAATTTTGCAACAAAAAGCCCATAGAATTCACCCCAATTCTGGTGTCCTATGCTAACTTGCTCCATTATCTACTTGATACTGCAATGGAAGCCATAACCCCTGCTAGGTTTCCTCAACCTCCATTTTTCCAAGGATACGACTCGAACGCAATGTGTACTTAACATGGAAGATCCCCGGGGCATTCCATTGAGCATTGTATAACCATGAAGCGTAAGGTGCAAAGTCTAATTGAAGCGGGCTGGCTGAAATTTGAGGAGAATCGCTTGTGAATCCTAACATTGACAAACGAAACCACACATGGGGCAATTTTGAAAGCTATTGTTAGATGTCTCTAATGAGTCATCAGGATTTTCAAGTTTATGCCATTATTATAAACCATAGTTACAATGCTAAAATGGATGAATTTGACATCCTTGTTTCTCTCATCCTCTCACAAACACATCTTTGCTTATTCAACTTCCACCGGAATGTGAGTGTAAGCTATTGGTTTGTTTGCTCAAAGTGACCTGCGCCCCTGAGTGTTGACTTCCAAGACCATTGAATCAGAGATTACTCGTCTTGCGCATTGGTGGGGTGCCGTAAACAACGAGTAAAGCAAAAAAGTTCAAAAAGAAAAAAAAACATTTGATTGACTGTGTTTTCAAGTAAAAATATAGACATTCATGTGACATCATTTTATCATTCCAGAAATTTTTTCTTTTTAGAGAGAAGTGAGTTATCGAGAATAGGAGTCATTTAACTTAATCCGTCGATTGAAAAAATCCTTCAACTATTTCTCGTCCCTGGAAAATTCTTTTTGCAAGAATCAACCGCTTCTTTCATTCTTCCTTGCTACCAGGTTGTGAAAACAAAGATGGATACCTCAGAGCCCTACACTAGGGCAATGAGGGGCATCGTGCATGAACCTCAAGTGAACATAGGGGCAAATCAAAATTTCTCACCCAATAGGTTCCCTACTACAAGGTCATGACGAAAGACAACGATTGGTACCTCAAAGCCTTACACTGGTCAATGAAGGGCATCGTGCATGAGCCTTAAGTAAACCTAGGGGCAGATTAGAAGTTCTCACCCAATAGGTTCTCAGCTACAAGGTCATGACGAAAGATAAAAATTGGTACCTCAAAGCCTTACACTTGGGCAATGAGGGGCATCATGCATGAGCCTCAAGTGAACATAGGGGTAGATCAAAAGTTCTCACCCGTCGATTTTTTTAAACAAAAAAAAAGGGGGACGAATCCTGGAATTTCAACGGATTGATTAAACGTCAAACGGCTCCATTGTCGTCACTCCAAAATGGTCAAGTGACTAAATCAAACAGAACATACACTCTGAGGGAGTTCCCGAAGAGATTTGCAAAAGATAGGATAAGGTTGCATGAATTATCACCTCTTTCAAAAGGACAGTCAATCTGTGTTTTCCAAAAAAAAAAATTAAATCAAAATCAAAATCACAAAATAGGGAAAGAATGTCATGAACATTGTACAACTTTCCATGACATTGCATTGTTTCGTATGAAGTCCGCATTTACTAAATTGCATGACAAAGGTTGCATGCATCTCATCCCTAAAAATCATGTTAACTGCATAGATTTCCTACATCTAATGTCCAATCTTTTGAATTTGGGATGATCGGCCCTCTCGATGAGTCGATCTCTTGCTTTCTCATAAGGGTGGACCCTTGGGTACTCGTACCCTCACTTTCAGAGGATTACACGTCCTCGCCATCAGAGGGTTGCACGCCCTCGCCTTCAGAGGACTACACGTCCTCGCCATTAGAGGGCTACATGCCCTCACCTTCTGAGGGCTGCACGTTCTCACCTTTAGTGGACTACACGTCCTCACCTTCAGAGGGTCCCTCGCCTTCATAGGGCTACACGCCCTCACCTTTTGAGGACTACATGTCCTCACCTTCAGAGGACTACACGTCCTCGCCTTTAGAGGACAACACGTCCTCACCTTTGCCTTCGTAGGGCTACACACCCTCACTTTCAGAGGATTACATGTCCTCGCCTTCAGAGGGCTACGCGCCCTCGCCTTCAGAGGGCTACACGCCCTCGCTTTCAGAGGACTACATGTCCTCACCTTCATAGGGCTACACGCCCTCACCTTTAGAGGACTACACGTCTTCGCCAACAGAGGACTACACGTCCTCGCCTTCAGAAGGCTACGCGCCCTCGCCTTCAGAGGGCTACACGCCCTCGCTTTCAGAGGACTACATATCCTCACCTTCAGAGGGCTACACGCCCTCGCCATCAGATGACTACATATCCTCGCCTTCAGAGGGCTACACGCCCTCGCCATCAGAGGACTTCACATCCTCACCTTTAGAAGGTTGCATGCCCTCACCTTAAGAGGACTACACGTCCTTACCTTCATAGGGCTACACGCCCTCACCTTTAGAGGACTACACATCTTCGCCAACAGAGGGCTACACGTCCTCGCCATCAGAGGACTACACGTCTTCACCTTCAGGGGACTCCACGTCTTCGCCTTCAGAGGACTACACATCCTCGCCTTCAGAGGACTTCACGTCCTCACCTTCAGAGGACTACACGTCCTCGCCTCTAGAGGACTACATGTCCTTGCCTTAAGAGGACTACGCGTCCTTGCTTTCAGAGGGCTCCACATCTGCACCTTAAGAGAATTTAAGGTCCTCTGCCGTTAAATGCTTAACCGAGACTTGCACTCCCGATTAAGGGGCCAGTAGTTTCCTTTTATCAGTTCCTAGGCCACCCCCTAATATTCGAGGGCACCAACTGTGCGAATACAACCAGAGAGGGAGGCTATCACGCCGCTACTGTGCATACCGGGGCAAGATTTCACCCGTGCCACTACAAAGAGACAAGTGTGGATCATGCACACCAACATGACCACTCTTACACAAATATGGATGACGTTGCTACTTAGCAGCATTCCGTCCAGTGACCACAATGTCGATTTCCCCCTGCGGAAGTATCAGTTGGTCTGTGTCGTCCTGACATAGGTAAGTATGCATATGGTTCAACTGATTTCTGATGCCATATACTATTTGTAGGGATTGCGCCCACAAGACACCCAGTGGACCAGGAGGAGCCCAACAGGGCCCTGGGGTTTCCGGCTCGGGTTACGGGTCTCTGTCAGTCCTACAGGGTGCCCGTTCCCCCCAGCAAGGTCACACCATCATGACATAGGTAAGTATGCACATCACTCAACTGATTTCTGATGTCATCTATTGTATGCAAGGATCGCGCCCGCAAGACACCCAGTGGACCCGGAGAAGTCCAATAGGGTCCTGGGGTTTCTAGCTCTGATTACGGGCCTCTGTCAGTTCTACGGAGTGCTTATCGCTTCCAGCAAGGTCATCAGGCCCCCTACTAACCGAGCTTTCATCAAAAAAGTATTGCGCCCCCAGGCAGGTGCAGGGCGAGACACCACAATAGCCTAGGGATGGCCGGAAGTGGGCAACAAATGCACCACCACCACCTCTAGAGCCCCTCAGCTCATCTACAAAGGTTGGAGCGTTGCCTATGACACGTTGCTGACCAGCGGGCGACCAAATCCAAAGCCAAAGATAAGCAAAAGTACTAGGTCCGTGATGGGCGCGTGGGGTGCTAATATCTTCCCCGTGTGTAAACAACTCCTGAACCCTCATTTTCAAAATACGCAGACCATCGTCTTTTTGGTTTTTCTAACATTTTCCTCCAATAAACGTTGATGGCGACTCCACACGCTTTCCTTCGACAAAAGATGCACCGTTGGCCCATCTGAGAGGCCTTTTCGTGCCCCCGCCGAAGGGCAGGTTACGACAAATGGCGACTCCACTAGGGACTATTTTTAGAGAGTTAGGCCATTCAAATCAGTGTGCAGCATCTTATCATGACTTCTTCTTTATTTATGTTTTCTCTTTCTTTTTATCTTTGGTTTTTGTCCATATTTGTACATAACCTTTGCTATGTTGTTGTGTTTGGTGTGTGTTTGTCTATCGATTACATTCATAGTTAGAAATACTTTTTTCTACACACACATGACACCTACACCTCACACACATTGAGATATTAGGCCCTATGCCTGGGTCTACGTGAGCCATAAGGAGTGGAGGTGAATCTGTGGTCATGCTGGGTCTCCGACTCGGTTGATGACAGTGAAGCCTCATATAGAGTTTTCCTCCTTTAGTGATGCATTGTTGTTGATAGTCCCTATCGCCACAATGTATTACCTAAAAGGATGATATCTCTAGAAGCCAGTAAGGTTACATGAAACCACGCTTGGGAATTGTCACTAGAAGAGGACTTTTGGATCTTTTCCATTAGATTCCTCAATTAGGGGCACATAGATAACTCACTCTGGCATATTCCTTGATTGCATCATGCATCTCTTCATGGCATCGTAATGAACATATTGTTCCTGGATTTTTCATTTACATATTCATGCGTTGCATTTTTCATGAGTCATTGCATCATCATGCATCTGCATTCGACATGCATTTTTTGTTCTACAAGCTACATACCTTTTATTTTCATGTTCACTCATGCATGATCCTTGCATTTTCCTCTGCAAAATAAAAAAAAAACAAAAAAAAAAGAGAACAAAAAGAGGGAACACCACATTCTTAGTTACATGTGTTAGGTACCGTGATGATTGCTATAAACCAACCATGTTGGGATTATACACCCATTTCTATAAAGAAAATGATTGAAGATAATGTGAACATGGTACCTAATGCATGGTTAACTAGGAAAATGGTGGTTCCTAAGGCATCTCATGTCAATCTCATAATTGCATTTGTCGTGCATAGCATAAGTATGCCTGAGTCATTCATCTCTATGAGATGTTACCGAAGTATTGGCGATCAAAATTACTATTCCTTGGATTATGGGGTTTGAACCAAGCACATGCTTTCAAGAAAAGGTTCATCAAGTCAAGGCCAAGTATGGAAGTAACCAACTTGCAAAAATTGGGGCAAAAGATGAACTGAGTTACATCACTTCTTTGTCTACTGCCAACACATGATTTACAAAATTAATGACTGTTGACATCCATGTGTTGTTTCCAGTTTCACTTTGACATGATGGACCATCTAAATTGATTCAACCCCATGTCCTGTGTAAAGTTTGCAATACTTCAACCATGCATCATTCGTATACATCCATGCATTTCGTTGGTTGCCTTTCTCATTGCATTCTTTCCTTGAAATCATAACTGTAATCATTGTTATCAAAAGGAAAGAACGCGTTTTATGGTGCCCTTACCGAACCCTTGCTAGAGCTAGAGTAACGGGAGAAATAGAGGAGGGGCAAGAGTGGATGAAGGCCAACATGGAGGCCATGAAAGAGCAAATGGCCACAATGATGGAGGTCATGATGAGCATGAAGAAGATAATAGAGGTCAATGCGGCTGCAGTTGCCGCTACCAACACTGTTGCTGAGGTGGACCCGGCTCCCCCATTTGGCCTCAACCAAATAAATCATCCAACCTCAGATATGATAGGTCAGAGAGGAAAAGAGTTGGGAAGTACGGGCGGCCCTATTTTGTGCAAACAAGCATGCCTTCCCGCCATATGGCTTGCCTCCCAACTACACACCACCCAATGTTGCACACGCTCCCGATGAGAATGTCAATAACTCCACTCCCATACTCATTGAGAGCCAACAACCTCATTCTAATCATGCACATATCTCTCAACCCATGGGGGAGACGCATGAAATACCCCACCATAATCTAGCCGACTTTGAGTCTCGCCTCGGATATGCCACTAAGGGGCAAGAAGATGGTGGTGTACCCCTGCCTAACACTTTGGAGGGCCCTCAGTTTCGCCCACAACCATAACCCTTACATTTTGCGGTAGGAAGAGTCCCTCCTACCATGGCAGAAAATGAGAAGTTGGATCATATAGAGGAAAGGCTCAGGGCCATTGAAGGAGGCGGAGATTATGTCTTTGCTGACATAGAAGAGTTGTTCTTAGTACCCAACGTGGTCATTCCTCCAAAGTTCAAGGTGTCGGAGTTCGATAAGTACATGGGGACTACTTGCCCCAAGAATCATCTGAATATGTATTGTCGGAAGATGGGGGCGTACGCAAAAGATGAAAAATTGCTAATGCATTTCTTCCAAGAAAGTCTTACTGGGGCAGTCGTCACTTGGTATACTAACTTGGAACCTTCCCGAGTCCATTCTTGGAAGGACCTAATGGTTTCCTTCGTTAGGCAATATCCGTACAATTCTGATATGGCTCCGGATAGGATGCAGCTACAGGATATGGGTAAAAAGGGGCACAAATCTTTCAAAGAATATGCCCAAAGGTGGAGGGATCTGGCAGCCCAAGCGGCGCCCCCAATGATGGAAAGGGAGATGGTGACAATGATAGTAGACATGTTATCGGTGTTCTACTATGAGAAAATGGTGGGTTACACACTCTCAAGCCTCACTGATTTAGTCTTCGCCGGCGAAAGGATTGAAGTAGGTCTGAAAAGGGGCAAATGGAGAGAATGAGAAGGAGGAAGAAACCCATGTTGTGACTATCGTTCCTACATGGCCAAATTTCCCACCAGCTCAACAACATCATTATTCAGCCAATATCAGCCCTTCTCGTTACCCACCACCCAGTCATTCACAAGGGACATCACTAAATCAGCCACAAAACTTGCCTGCCGCACACCCAATGCCAAACACCACCCTTAACACAAATCAAAACACCAACCAAGGAAGAAATTTTGCAGCAAAAATGCCTGTAGAATTCACCCCAATTCCGGTGTCATATGCTAACTTGCTCCCATATCGACTCGATAATTCAATGGTAGCCATAACCCCAGCCAAGGTTCCTCAACCTCCATTTTTCTGAGGATACGACTCGAACGCAACATGTGCATATCATGGAGGAGTTTTGGGACATTCCACTGAGCATTGTATGACCTTGAAGCATAAAGTGCAAAGTCTAATTGATGCGGGCTGGCTGAAATTCGAGAAGAAACGCTTGTGAATTCTGACGTTGGCAAGCGACACCATACATGGGGCAATTTGAAGGTTGTTGTTAGATTTCTCTAATACTCGTTAGGATTTTCAAGTTTATGCCATTATTGTAAACCACAGCTACAATGCTAATAATATGGATAAATTAGACATCCTTGTCTCTCATCCTCTCACAAATACGTCTTTGCTTATTTAACTTCCATTGGAATGTGAGTGTAAGCGGATGGTTTGTTTGCTCAAGCGACCTACACTCCTAAGTTTTGACTTCCAAGGTTGTTCAATCAGAAATTACTCGTTCTACACATTTGGTGAGGGTGTCATAAAATGACGAGTAAAGTTAAAAACAATAAGTTCAAAAAAAATGTTTGATTGATTGTGTGATGTAGCTCCATGTGGAGCTTGTAGGCCTTGGATCTTCTTCATCAATGGAGTCCTTTGCTTCTTGAAGTTTGATGGCAGTGGAATGGAGAAGAAGAAGAGTTGAGAGGAGATGCCACTTCAAGGAGAAGATGAGTCAAGAAGAAACTCACCACCATAGGAAGCCATGGATAAGAGCTTGAAGGTAAGAGAAGATGAATGGAGGGAGAGGGAGAGAAGGAACACAAAATTTTGTGCCTCAAAAGAGGTTTGAACTTTGAAGTTTAATTCTCAAATGATCAAAGTTTAAAAAATGCACACACATGACCTGTATTTATAGCCTAAGTGTCACATAAAATTGGAGGGAAATTTGAATTCATTTAAACTTCACTTGAATTTGAAAATGAATTTGTGGAACCAAATTTTGGAGCCAAAATTTCACTAATTATGATTAGTGAATTTCAGTTATGATTAATCCCACTAATCCAAGATCAAGTCCAAGATTCTACACTAAGTGTGCTTAGGTGTCATGAGGCATGTAAAGCATCAAGGACATGCACAAAGTGTGACTATATGATGTGGCAATAGGGTGTAGCAAGCAAATGCTCACCTCCCCCTCTAAAATTTAATTTGATTAGGTTTCTCCCAATTCAATTAAATTTATTTCCCAACACACACATCAAATATTCACTTAATACATGTGAAATTACAAAACTACCCATAATACAAAAACTAGTCTAGGTGCCCTAAAATAAAAGGGCTGAAAAGTTCTACATTTCTAAGGTACCCTACCTATATTATGGAGCCCTAAATACCAGGATCAAAAATAATGAAATCCTAATATATTATGTACAAAGATAAGTGAACTCAACCTTGGCCCATGGGCTAAAAAATCTACCTTGAGGTTCATGAGAACCCTAGGGCCTACTTCAGCAGCTCTAGCCCAATCCTCTTGGAGCCTTTTACTCATGGCTCTGGTAACTGGTCCCTTCCTAGGGAGGATTGCATTATCTCCTCCCCCTTGAAGAGGATTTGACCTCAAATTTGTTGGTTCCTCCTCCTCAATATCAGCTCCAGCTGCAAAAGGAATTAAATCAGAAATATTAAAAGTTATGTTGACTCCGTACTCTTCTGGGAGGTCTCACCTATAGGCATTGTTATTGATCCTCTCCAAGACCTGAAAAGGTCCATCCCTTCTAGGGCTAAGCTTGGATTTCCTTTTAGTAAGGAATCTATACTTCCTAAGATGGAGCCAAACCCAATCCCCCTCATTAAGAACTAGCTCATTTCTTCCTCTATTGTCTTTAGTTGAATACACCTTTGTTTGGTTCTCTCCTCTCATGCAACTTCTTTACAAACTCTGACCTAGATTCCCCTTCTTTATGTATAAAAGAAGTGTCAAGTAGGAGGGGAATGAGATCTAAGGGTGTTAGGGGATTGAACCCATAGAATACTTCAAAAGGGGATTGCTTGGTGGTTCTATGAACCCCCCTATTGTAGGCAAATTATACATGAGGAAGATACTCATCCCAAGACTTATGGTTGCCTTTCAGAAGAGCCCTTAAAAGGGTGGATAAAGACCTATTCATTACCTCTATTTGCCCATAGTTTATGGATGACAAGTTATAGAGAAAAGAAGCTTAGTTCCTAGCTTAGCCCATAAGGTTTTCCAGAAGTAGCTAAGGAACTTAGCATCTCTATCTGACACAATGGTCCTAGGAAAACCATGGAGTCTCACAACTTCCTTGAAAAAGAGTTTTGAGATGTGGGAAGCATCATCCACCTTGTGGCATGGTATAAAGTGTGCCATCTTGCTAAACCGATCCACCACCACAAAGATAGAGTCTACACCTTTTTGGGTTCTAGGAAGCCCAAGGACAAAGTCCATACTAATGTCTACCCAAGGTGCAGATGGGATGGGTAAGGGTGTGTATAGCCCATGAGGCATCACCCTAGACTTGGCTTGTAAACAAGCCACACACCTAGTGCAATGCTTATGGACATCTTTCTTTATATGGGGCCAATAAAACTTTTCTTTGAGTAAGACAAGGGTCTTGTCTATCCCAAAGTGGCCCATGAGCCCACCCTCATGGCTCTCTTGCACAAGTAATTTTGATGGATCCTTGGGGTATGCAAAGTTTTCTCTCTTTGAACAAATACCCCTCAACCAAATAAAATCTATCTTGGGCTTTTTTCCCACAACTCTCATAAATGGGAGAAAAATGTTCATCTAAAGCATACAAGTCCCTAATATTATCAAATCCTAAAATTTGTGCTCCTAGGGAGCAAAACAATGTGTGTCTCCTAGAGAGGGCATCAACAGCCATATTTGTTTTTCCCTTTTGGTATTTGATAACATATGGAAATTGCTCTAGGTACTCTACCCATTTTGAATTCCTTTTGTTTAACTTGTTTTGCCTTATAATGTACTTAAGTAATTGATGATCACTATGAATGACAAACTCCTTGGAAACAAGGAAATGTTCCCAAGTTTGGAGGGTTCTTATTAAGGCATAAAGCTCTTTATCATAGGTGGGGTAGTTGAGGGTGGCACCATGAATTTTTTCACTAAAATAATAGGGTGCCCACCTTGTAACAATACAGCTCCAACTCCCACTCCAAAGGCATCAAATTCTAGCTTAAAAGTTTTAGAAAAGTCAGGAAGAGCTAGAGCAGGTGCCTTAGTAGCTTTTCTTTGAGCAAAGCAAAGGCTTGGTCTTATTTTTCACCCCAGGTAAATGCCGCATTCTTCTTCACCAGCTCAATGAGAGGTGAGGCAACTGTAGAGAAATTAGGAACAAAACTTCTATAGAAGCTTGCTAACCCATGGAAGCTCCTAATATCTCCCACACTTTTTGGGGTGGGTCATTCTTGGATGGCCTTGATTTTCTTAGGGTCCACTTGGACCCCATTTCTACCAACTAAAAACCCTAAGAAAACTATATTATCTACACAAAAGGTACACTTCTCTATATTTGCATAGAGGGTGTTTTTCCTAAGGACTGAAAGAACTTGCCTGAGATGTCCTAAGTGATCATCTAGGATCCTACTATATACTAAATTATCATCAAAATAAACAACTACAAATCTACCTATGAAATCCCTTAAGACATGATGCATAAGCCTCATAAAGGTGCTTGGTGCATTAGTGGGCCCAAAAGCATCACTAGCCCTTCATACAAACCAAACTTGGTCTTGAAAGCGGTTTTCCACTCATCACCCTCTTTCATCCTAATTTGGTGATAACCACTTTTAAGATCAACTTTCGAAAAGATGTTGGCACCATGCAACTCTTCAAGCAAATCATCAAGTCTAGGAATGGGGTGCCTTTACTTACAGTAATGTTATTGATGGCCCTGGATTCTGTACACATTCTCCATGTACCGTCCTTTTTGGGCACCAACAACACTGGAACAACACATGGGCTTAGGCTCTCTTGGACCCAACCCTTCTCCAACAATTCTTTAACCTAAGACTCCATCTCCTTAGTCTCCTGAGGGTTATTCCTATCGATTGGCCTATTAGGAAGGCTTGCTCCTGGGACTAAATCTATTTGGTGTTCTATTCCCCTTAGAGGAGGTAGCCCAGGGGGTATCTCTTTGGGAAATATATCACCAAATTCATGTAAGAGTTCTTGGACCTTTGGTGGTAAGGTCTCAAATTTTTAATTGTGGCAGTGCTAAGGGATGTTTCCCTTGATAGGAGAAGGTAGAAAGATTGTTTAAGAAGGAGTGCTCTTTTAATATCACCTTTTGTTGCAAAATGATGTTCCTTCTTAACATTCTTCTTGGAGGAATCCTTTTCCTCTTTTTCCTTCCCCTTGGCCTTTGAAGACAAGGCCTTACTATCCTTCTTTTTCTTTTGTTTTTCTAGTTTTTCTTCCTCATCCCTCTTATCTTTCATAGTTAGTTGATCTTTGGCCACCTGTGAAGGTGTTTGAGCATGCAACACAAATTTAGTGCCAAGATGGGTGAGGGTAATCTCATTAGTTAGGCCATTGTATGAAAGATGTTCTCTCTTTGGGATTGAGATAGATCACAAGATTGACCTCCAAGGAGCCTTCTAACCATTAAGAGGTCACCTTCTTCATGGGGGTAGGCTTCCTCACTAGACTCTTCACCCCTTACTTCATCTTCACTTCCACTAAAGGAAGGGCAAGAAGTAGTCTCCTCTTGACTACTATAAATGTCTTGACCCCTCATAATCATGGTTTTCTTTGTGGGGGCAATAAGAGGCAATGTGACCTCTCCCAAGACATTTGAAGCATTTAATGTTGGTAGTCCTTTCTTGGGAACTAGTCTTTGGGATGTATTTCTCTATCGTCTTACCCTTATCTTCTTTGGGTTTTGAAGGTGCGGCCCCCAAAATTCCTTGGGCTTGGTCCTTCCTTCGATAAGAGTGAAATTCATAAGATTTTGAAGAAGGCTTTCTTTTAAGTTGTTGCTCACCTCTTATACAAAATTGGACTAGCTCATCTAGCTCCCTATATGGAAGGAGTTTAACCTTGCCTCTCACTTCCATATTAAGCCCACTAAGGAACCTAGCTATGCTTGTTCTTTCCTCCACCCTAAGTTCAGCTCTTAAAAAGAGTAATTCCATTTCTTATCTATATTCTTCAACACTCATACTCCCTTGTCTAAGCCTTTGAAGCTTGTCCAGAAGCTCCCTTTCATAGTAAGAGGGAATGCGCCTCTTCCTTAGGGCATTCTTAAGATCATTCCAATACTCTACTAGAGGATTGTTAGTCGGTGAAAACGACTAACTTTTGTGTATAAAACTTGTATAAATTGTATCAAACTCTTCCAATTTATGGTTATTTTGTAGTGTTATAAGTATTTTCTGTTAAGTATAGGTAATAAATATTTAGTACTTCCATTCTGTGTGTTTAATAATCATTTTCTCTCAATTTCAGGTTAATTAGGCAAGCTTTGAAAAGTGTTGTTTTTCACCTTCTCGCTAAGCCAATTTGTTGGCTTAGCGAGCGTCCGCTAAGCACAACACTCATGGGCTAAGCGCGAGGAAGACTCTGGAAGAATATGAGTTGTACAGGTTCGCTAAGTGCACTGCTTCAGTTCATCCGCTAAGCGAGAAAGGCACGTGCTAAGCCGAAATTCACTAATGTGCGCTAAGCGCACGAGCACGAACAAGGCCACCTATTTAAGCCTGAAATCAGATTTTAGAAGGGGAGTTTGGACTAGGATTCAGAGCTTTGCATGTCTAGGGTTTCTAGAGAGAGAAAGGTCCAAGTTCCAGAGAGTTTTGAGAGATTATGTTGTGTAAATATCTGCAGAGACCAGAGCTTGAAGTAGGAGCCAGTTTGAGAGCTTGAGATGAGTTTGTGAGTGATTATGAAATCCTAGAGGTGAAGGAGACATCCTCACCACTTGTATTTTTGCAATCTTTCATCTTGTTCTTCTCTTTGTTGTAAAGAAGGATTCCTGGTATGGAAAGCTAAATCCTCTGTTGGATCTTCCCTGTAGGTACCTGATGTAAATATATTTTTATCTATTTAATGATGTTTTGTGTGTTCTCTGTGCTATCTGCTTTTCACTCCAATATGCCTTTACCGTGATCACGTAGATGCATGCTTTGTTAGGGTCATTCAACAGTGGAAACTAGTCTGACTCTAAAGTCCTTGATGGCACATGGCTAAGTTGTCGTACTATCACGAGGAATCGGGGTGCGATAAGTTAGTTGTGTATGTGTGTCTTAATGCGGTCCTAGTTGAGTTCAGTCTTACAAGAGGAATCTACGGACGATGCTTAATCAGGATTAGGCTAAACTATCATGAGGAATCAGGGTTTAGTATCTCAGGAGACACCATAAGAATACATGAGCAATATTAGATAGAGAATATCTTTTCAGCATCAAGCACCTATTAGGAAGACCAACGTGTTTCTACTTGTTTTTACACATCATTTCTCTCACGTGATTTTCTTTCTTTTTGCACAAATAGTTTATACACCTGTTCATATTCACACTTATCTTTACACACCAGACACTTATTTGTTGAAATAGCTTACCAAATAACACAAGTTCCCCGAGAGTTCGATACTCGATTCTTACCGTTTTATACTACTTGTGCAATCCGGTGCACTTGCCGGAAGCCGAACAAGTTTTTGGCGCCGTTGCCGGGAAACTTCTTTTTATTTGGGAAGTTAGTTTATCTTTAGGTGTCTATTCTTTATTTGTTATTCTTTGATTGTTTTTGTGAATATTTGTTCTTAATTCCTATTTGTCTTTTCTTGTTTAACTGGATAACCGCTATTTTGTTAGTATTGTATATGCATAGATCTCCCACAGGCAATTTAGTTCCTCTGGACTTAGAAATTGAGGCTACATTGCGAAGGAACAAAGCCGAGAGGAGAAGGAAACTTTTTCAAGACAGAACAGTTGCATCCATTCTTGAGGAGGAGACTCATTTCTCTGAATTATTATCTCCTAATTCACCATCATCAAGGGAATCCGTCACTCAATTACCTGAAGTCATTACCATGGCAGAAGAGCATGACCAGAGGATTACCCTTGAGGATTACTCAAGTAGTTCAGTACCACAATTTTTCACCAGCATTGCACGTCCTGAAGTGCAAGCTAACAACATCAACTACCCACATTCCTTAAAACATTTAATACATGGGAACTTATTTCAAGGATTACCTAATGAAGACCCCTATGCACACTTGGCAACGTTCATTGAAATATGAAACACTGTTAAGATTGCCGGTGTACCAGACGAAGCCATTAGGCTCAACCTTTTCTCATTCTCATTGGTAGGAGAAGCCATGAGGTGGCTCCACTCATTCAAAGGTAATAGTCTGAAAATCTGGGAAGAAGTTGTTGAAAAGTTCCTAAAGAAATACTTCCCAGAGTCCAACTGCAGAAGGGAAAGCTGCAATCTCTTTATTTCATCAATTTCCTAATGAATCTCTGAGTGAAGCATTGGAGAGGTTCAGAGGCTTGTTGAGATGAACTCCCACTCATGGTTTTTCCGAGCCAATCCAATTGAATATGTCTATAGATGGGTTGAAGCCAAACAAGGTGTTGGATCAAGTGGCCTCAAAATAATTAAGAAGGGGGAGTTGAATTAATTATTTCTAAACCTTTACTAATTTAAAATTTACTCTTCTAAGGCTTTTATTATGTTGTTAAGAGAATAAGAAGTAGAAGAGAAACTTAACCAAAAGTAAAAGCAGAAATTAAAATGCACAGTGGAAAGTAAAAGAGTAGGGAAGAAGGAGACAAACACACAAGAGTTTTTATACTCGTTCGGCAACAACCCGTGCCTACATCCAGTCCCCAAGCGACCTGCGGTCCTTGAGATTTATTTTAACCTTGTAAAAATCCTTTTACAAGCAAAGATCCACAAGGGATGTACCCTCCCTTGTTCTCTTTGAACCTAGTGGGTGTACCCTCCACTAGAACTAATCCACAAGAGATGTACTCTCTCTTGTTCTCAATCAACAACCCAAGTAGATGTACCCTCTACTTGTACCACAAAGGATGTACCCTCCAATGTGTTAAGACAAATATCTCAGGCGGTTAAACCTTTGATACTTTGTGAATGGGGATACAAAAGAATTCTCATACGGTTAGTCCTTTGAAAACTGTATAAGGGAAAGGGAAGAATCAAAAGAATTCTCAAACTGTGTCATTTTGAATTCTTTGACAAGGGAGAAGGGAGACACAAAAGAATTCAGGCGGTTAGTCCTTTGTTCTTTTGGAAAAGTGAGAAGAGAGACACAAAAAGAATTCAGGCGGTTAGTCCTTGGTGAATTCTTTTTGGCAAAGGGAGAAGAGATGAAAAGAATGAATAGCACAAGTTTTCAAGGTTTAGAAAACCAGAAAACTTTGGAAAGCTATTGGCACAAAGAAGAAGAAGAAGTTCAAAGAGATTCAAGGCTTGTAAAGGATTGTAATAGATTGATTGGATTGTTAGAAAGATTGATTGAAAATGCAAAACAAAGTCTTGCTTTTATAGACTCTTCATGTCTGGTCAAGAGAACCATTTAGAAGAGTTATGACTTTTAGAAAAACTTAAAACCAATTTGAAAAAGTCAAAAACCATTTGAAGAGTTACATCTTTTTTATTTATTCAGAAACAATCACTGGTAATCGATTACCAAATCAGTGTAATCGATTACACAAAGCTTTTATGTGAAAGGATGTGACTCTTCACATTTGAATTTGAATTTCAACATTCAAAGGCACTGGTAATCGATTACCAAAACATTGTAATCGATTACAACTTTTTGAAATCAATTGGAACATTGTAAATTCATTTGAAAACTTTTTCAAATCCATTTTGCTACTGGTAATCGATTACAATAATCTGGTAATCGATTACCAGAGAATAAAAACTCTTTGGTAAACATGTTTTGAGAAAAATTCATGTGCTACTCAGTTTTTGAAAAAACCTTTTCATACTTATCTTGATTAAGCCTTCTCTTGATTCTTGAATCTTGAGTCTTGAATCTTGATCTTGATTCTTGAATGCTTGATCCTTGAATCTTGATTCTTGAAATCAACTTTCCTCTTGAATCTTGAAGTGTTCTTCAACTTTCCTCTTGAATCTTGAAGTGTTTTTTATTCTATCTTGAACATCTTGAACTCATTCTTTGATTGACCTTTGAGCTTTTTGTCATCACCTTTGTCATCATCTTTGTTATCATCAAAAAATCTTTGAATCAATCTTCATTCATCATGAAGCCTTGCTTCTACATAAGGATCCCCATGAATCCTTCGTTCCCTAACAAGGGAAGTCCACCAATAGAGAGCATACCCTTGAAAGCTAAGGGTAGCCAATGGAACTTTTCTCTCTTCGCTAATATGATGGCAAGCAAAGAGTTGTTCAACCTTGATCTCCCCATCTAAGTAGGCCTCAACATTATCTTTTCCATGGAAATATGGAAGGCTAATGTTAACCTCTTGAGGCCTTCTATCATTTTCTCTTCTTTAGGAGTGATGTTTAGTATGTGAACTGTGGCTCCCTCTATAATAGTCGCTAAGTTCTTCACTTAAACTCTTACAAGAGTCATGACTACTATAGGAGGCATGTTTTTCTCTTTTCATTTCTTTCATTATTTTTCTTCTTTCTTTGTCTCTTATTTTCTCTCTTTCATCTTGACTTATTTCTTCCACTCTTTTTTTACCTTTTTCTTTTCTCTCTTGTTCTTCTTTCCACAACTTAAGGGATCTCAACTCATCTAATATCTTATACAAGGGGTCCTTAGGAGTAGAACCCTCACCATTAACACTAGATGAAGAATGAAGACTCATGTTGGTTCCTAAGTTGTGGTTCTTTCTTGTTGGGGGTTTGAAAACAAAAGGTAAAAGAAACTATGGTTGAAACTAGCCAAAATAAACACTAAAAGAGGTGTGAAAGATAAGGTATAAACTAATTGGTAAAAGGTAAGCTATCTAGGCGGTTTGACAATGGAAGGTAAAGGAAATAAGCTATGAAAGTAAGCAAGAAATGTAAACTAGGCAAATCCTAAGAGTGCTTGGATGACCACATTTAAGGTTCCCAACAAAACACTCAAAATCTTAAGGGAAAATTGCCTAAAATTATTACACACAAATGGAAGTAGGATGACCTATTGGAGGCTCCCAACTTACTTCCAATGAAAGGCCTTTTTGTTACAAAATTTGAAAGCAATGAAAGTAAGTAAATTGTCAATTACAAAATTACAAAAAGGTCCTCAATTTTGGTGGTTGTTCTCTCTTTGGTGATTCACTCAATTTGGAGTGCTTCTTAGTCCAATAGCTCTTAAGGTGGTTTTCCCCTTGCTTTTTGACTCAAATTCTTCAAGGGATGACACCAATCCTCCTTTCCAATTCCCTATATGACAACTCACAAACAAGGAAACAAAGAGACAAGCAATCACCAAAGACCAAAAAAATGAAATGAAAGCTAAACCAATAGAGTTTTAATAAGACAAATTTTCAAGGATTATTCAACAATTGAAGCAATGAAAAACACATAAAAGCAAGCTAGGACTCAAAGAGAAACTTAGAATGGCTCTAGAGTAGAGTAAAAAAAACTATAAAAAAAAAGACTCAAGAAACCTCTAGTTTTGTAACTTTTTTTCACACTAATTTTCAATTTAAATTTCAGAACTAAGATTGGTATAAAATAGGCACCAATTATAGAACAAATTTCGAGTCAAAACAACAAACACACTTCCCATTCACTTTTTTTTTACTGGACACTGATTTTTCTTCCAACTTGTGTGATTTTTCTTATTTTTTCCTTTAATCCAAATCGCTTGGTTCTTTTCTTAGTTTTGGTTCAGATGTCTACAAAATTCAGTAAATATTTCAGCTCAAAATTAGTAGCAACCAATTCCCAGTAATTTATACAAGTTCGTATGTTCAAGCTACCAACACCAGCAATTTCAACCTAGAAATCAAGAGTAGTGTTTATGTTGCTTAAGGATAGGATAGTTACAATTTGTGTTTGCTTATGCTCAATTATCTTGAATAACACAATTCAAGAGAGCTTAAGACTTATTTTGATTCACAAATTCAGCCACAACTCAACTTCATCATTGGCATCATGTAGGAAACTTAGAAAATAAAAAAAAAGTTCAACAACAAGACTACTTCTAGGAATTGATTTAGAACATGTGATGAACTAAATAACATACATGAATTAGACTCAAAATTCAAAAGATAGGCTAAGAATGACAAGAATACATGAAAAAATGTATCTAGAATTCAATCAACAAAATAGAAATTCAACACAAACTTAGAACATAATGTGACAATTATTATGACTAAACATGACTCTAAGACAACATGGATTAAGTGATTTACACTTAGATTTTTGTGTTTTTTTTCTAATAAATATTTTGGAAGAAAACTTAGATCTAAAGGTTCAGCACAAGAAGATTATTACTGAAAAATGATAAAACCTAAAATCAACACAAAAACATGATTCAGGAGTAGATCTATAGAATTTGAACCATAGAAATGCAAGAACAAGTGTAGATCTAAGATTTAATCGATTTTTTTTTAATCTATTCTAAATAGCACCAAAACACAAGACAATGGAGGATATACAAGGAGAATAAGATGAAGAACAAGGAGTTAAAGTGAATTGACCGAACAAAAAGATAGAGGAAGCAAAAGAACATCACCTTGATGAAGATGCTCTTGATACCACATGATGTAGCTCCATGTGGAACTTGTAGGCCTTGGATCTTCTTCATCAATGGAGTCCTTTGCTTCTTGAAGTTTGATGGCAGCGGAATGGAGAAGAAGAAGAGTTGAGAGGAGACGCCACTTCAAGAAGAAGATGAGTCAAGAAGAAGCTCACCACCATAGGAAGTCATGGATAAGAGCTTGAAGGTAAGAGAAGATGAATGGAGGGATAGGGAGAGAAGGAGCACGAAATTTTGTACCTCAGAAGAGGTTTGAACTTTGAAGTTTAATTCTCAAATGATCAAAGTTGAAAAAATGCACACACATGACCTCTATTTATAGCCTAAGTGTGATGCAATCCTACCCCGCAAGGGCATTGGATAAAAGACTCCAAGCAGATTGGGCCAGAGATCCAAGGGAAGGCCCTAGGGTTCTCATGATCCTTAGGGTAGATTTTGAGCCCATGGGCTAAGTATGGGCCCGCTTATCTTTGTAAATATTATAATAGGTTTTTCCTTCGTTTGGGCCTTGTATTTTGGTCATTCTAGTATTATAGGGTTTTTGCCTTGTATTTTGAGATATTTTGAGTAGTCTTTGTAGTAGGGAATTTTTTGTATTTTCATGTATTTTGTTATGGGGGTGAGCTTAGCTATTATAGGGGGGGTGTAGCTAAGCTCTAGCTTCTTATCTCAAGGAGGTGAGCTTAGCTATTAGAGATGTGTGTGTAGCTAAGCTCTAGCTTCTTTAGGAATCTTCTTAAGGAAGCTTCTCAAGGAGGTGAGCTTAGTTATGAGAGGGGTGTGTGTAGCTAAGCTCTAACTTCTCAAGGAAGTTTTCTCAAAGAAGCTTTTCAAGGAAGTTTTCTCAAGAAAGCTTCTCAAGGAAGCTACCTAGTCTATAAATAGAAGCATGTGTAACACTTGTTATAACTTTGATGAATGAGAGTCTTGTGAGACATACTTCAAAGTTCCACTTCTCTCCCTCTTTTATTCCTTCAATTTCGTGCTCCCCCCTCTCTCTTTCTCTCCCTCTTTCTTTTCCTCCATTGAAGCATCCTTCCAAGCTTTTTATCCAAGGCTCATCTTGGTGGTGAAGCTCCTTCTTCCATGGCTTATTCCCTAGTGGATGGCGCCTCCTCTCACCTCTTCTCCTTTGTCTTCCGTTGCATCTCCATGGTGGAAAATCACCATTAAAGGACCTCATTGAAGCTCAAAGATCCAGCCTCCATAGAAGCCCCACAAGCAAGCTTCCATCAAAGTGTCACACAAAATTGGAGGGAAATTTGAATTTCTATTCAAATTTTACTTGAATTTGAAATTGAATTTGTGGAGCCAAAATTTCACTAATTATGATTAGTGAATTTCAGTTATGGTTCAGCCCACTAATCCAATATCAAGTCCAAGATTCTCCACTAAGTGTGCTTAGGTGTCATGAGGCATGTAAAGCATGAAGGACATGTACAAAGTGTGACTATATGATGTGGCAATGGGGTGTAGCAAGAAAATGCTCACCTCTCCCTCTAAAATTTAATTTTATTGGGCTTCTCCCAATTCAATTAAAATTATTTCCCAACACACACATCAAATATTCACTAAATGCATGTGAAATTACAAAACTACCCCTAATACAACAACTAGTCTAGGTGCCCTAAAATACTAGGGCTGAAAAATCCTACATTTCTAAGGTATCCTACCTACATTATGGAGCCCTAAATACAATGATCAAAAATAATGAAATCCTAATCTAATATGTACAAAGATAAGTGGACCCAACCTTGGCCCATAGGCTCAAAAATCTACCTTGAGTTTCATGAGAACCCTAGGGCCTTCTTCAGCAGCTCTAGCCTAATCCTCTTAGAGCCTCTTGCTCATGGCTCTGGTAACTGGTCCCTTCCTAGGGAGGATTGCATTACTGTGTTTCAAATAAAAAGTACAAACATTCATGTGACCTCATTTTATCATTCTTAAAAGTTGTCTTTTTGAGAGAAAAGTGAGTTATCAAAGAACATGAGTCATTCGACTTAATCTGTCAATTGAAAAATCCTTTCAATGTTTCTCGTCCTTGAAAAATCATTTTCAAGAATCTGCACAGCTTCTTTCATTTTTTCCTTGCTACAAGGTCATGACGAAAGACAACAGTAGATACCTCAGAATCCTACACTGGGGCAATGAGAGGCACTGTGCATGAGCCTCAAGCGAACCTAAGGGCATATCAAAAGTTCTCACCCGGTTGGTTGAAAATCAAAAAGGTCGCCTAAGCAAAAATTAGGTTGATATAAAAATAAAAAGAAAAAAAAACAATCAAAGGCGTGTTATTGAGGTTTTGTCCTAAAATCCGAACTACAAAAGGATCTAAGTCAGGATTTGAAATGACACATGGCCATGTTTCAACATCCCAAACATTAGTTTATCCTTTTCTACTCCATCAGAGTCAAAGCATATTTGTTTTCTAAAAACAAACAAACAAAAAAGCAGCAAAAGAAAAATAGAAACCCTAAGTGGGAACCACCGCTAAATCGGCGGGAAGAGCCATGCAAATACACATGCAAAAAAAATGATAAAAAGAAAATTAAGAAAATAAAATCCAGCAAAGGTGAGCAAAGAAAAGAGAGACAAAAGATCTCCAAATTCTACAAGAAAGGCACCAAATTGCAATGAAAGATTGATGTATGAGGCAAAAGGAGTAAAGTCTAGTTCAAAAGGTACAAGCAACGCTCTTGAGGTTCTTACTCAATGTAACCCTTAAACACTCTGAGCCTCTAATCATTTCTTTCATAGCCCTTTTACCCCTGACCACATTACAAGCCCAATAAAGCCCATGTGGATCAAGGAATGACTAATTTTCTTTTAAGTTGGGATTTTGGAATGGAACCCGCACACGCTTATGATCGTTAAAAAAATATATCTAAAAAAAAGGAAAAAAAAACCCCAAGGTTTCGCGCTTGCACATTTGAGAAGAAAACTCATTTGACCAAGAGCTTGTGGAAGATGCCCAAACATCTGATGTTAGTCTCTCATGCAGACACCTTTGGGATCCCTTTCAAATCCAAGGGTAGATTTGTTATAAAATCTTTCAAGATCAGCCCTTGCCATTGAGTATTAGTGGGATCAACAGACCCATGGCATCACTCTCTGACCTTTAATCAAGAAAGTTTCACTTGGTCACATACCAAAGTGTAACAATCTATTGTCATCATTCAATGGTGCGTGCGATTGATCCCAAAGACTGGTGTTTTCTTGTTGTACAGAATAATCAATGTTTTTAAAAGAGGGACGAACCCTAGGATCAATATTTCAATTGATTGATTAAATGTCAAACGGTTCCATTTCCGTCACTCCAAAATTGTCAAGTGACAAAATCAAACAGAACATATACTTTGAGGGAGTTCTCAAAGAAATTTGCAAAAGATAAGATGAGGTTGCATGAGTTATCACATCTTTCGAAAAAGGGACAGTCAATCTGTATTTTCCACAAAAAAGGAAAAAATCAAATCAAAATCAAAATCACAAAATAGAAAAGAATGTCATGATCATTGTACAATTTCCATTGCATTGCATTGTTGCATACAAAGTTTGCATTTACTGTATTTCAAGATAAAAGTTGCATGCATCTGCATCCCAAAAATCATATTCATAAGTGCATAGACTTCTCTTAAAGATAAGAGGCCCTCTCAAAGAATCAATCTCTTGTTTTCTCATAAGATCGAGCCCTTTGGTACTAGTGTCCATTGGCTTGCTTCAAAGGACTCAAAGTTCTCGCCTTCAAAGGACTCAAAGTCCTCGCCTTTAAAGGTTGTGGTGGATGATTCCCCAAAAAAGAAGGTAAAGAAGAAAGTAAAGGGTTGGCCACATTTGAAGGAGAAAAGGGAAGGGAAATAAATGGGAAAATTGGCAATGATGTTGTTGGAAGAAAGAGTGATAAGAAGGCCAAGCCTGACTCAACAACAAGGGCAACAATTAAGGAAGTGGTTACTTCAGCTTCTCAAGCTATGACTAGTCTAGCAAAGAAGTTTAATGAAGAAGATAAACAAAGGATAGCATACATGGGTACATCAGTTCTTGTGGTGGCACTAGGAGTTTATGCTACCTACAAGCTTCATTCACGTGTACCATAGGCAATTAATGGCACCATATCTATTTCCTTTCACATGGTTTTTTTCTTATAAAAAAGTTTCCTTTCAATAAATAAGGACTTGCAAAGATATTGTAGAACAAACATGTTTGCTTCACAAGGTATTTGTTCAGGGCAATTAGTGTATGCAATTTAAACAATATGCTTAGAAATAACATTTGTGGTACTTGCAATATCAAGGAATTGGGTAACCCCATAATTTTACCTTTTTCCTTGTTATTGATCTTTTCTCCTTGATATCCACATTAAATGACAACTCAATGCAGCCTTTGAGTTGAAATATAGTAAATAAAGGTGTCAAAAGGGATGGATTAAATGAATTTTAAAATTGAATTATTATAAAGGATATATATATATATATATATATATATATATATATATATATATATATATATATATATATATATATATATATAATTGGTCAAAATTCAATGACTTTTTTAAGATTTTAATTTTTCACATTTTTCTTATTCTTTGATTCTCTAGGATTAGAAAATTAATTAATCATTAGTTGATTATTTAATTGATCATGATTGAGTCTCTTAAATTCGAAGACGACACTTAAGGCATAGGCCACACTAAAAAGAGGCGTTTCAAATAAATTATAAACAAGCGCGCACACAAAATATATATATATATATATATATATATATATATATATAAAGTTAAAAATTATTTTCAGAAATTATTTTCAAAACTAATAGTAATACTAGTACATCTACAGCAGAAAAAATGAAAATAAAGAAATAACATTTCACGACACTCTAAACCGGAACACCTGCATTTGTACATTGAACAAAGTTTTGGACCATTATTAACAACATACACCCCAAAGTAGTTCAAATTAAGACTACTTAAAATCGACAAATGAAGAACACTTACATCGAATAATCGTAATACAAATAGTGTGATCTTAGTTTAAAAATTTATGAACACATTCAAATAACTTCAAAATCACTACCAACATTTTAAAGTAAACTTTCCATGAAAACGCATAAAAGCTCACATACAACTTGAAAGTCTAAAATTCATAACTTCTAAAGTACAAGTTTTGATCACTACTCAAAATACCAAAAGCAAAAGCAAAACAATCCAACTCTAGATCATTACTCCAGCAAATCATTCAAGCTCAAATCATAATAATCATCTTCCATATGATTTTCATACCCTTCATTATCCATGGCATCTCTGCATCTCCATTAAGATCATCATCATAATTATGAATCTACAAATCATCAACAGGGCAACACTACCATCACCGTTAGCTTACTCTCCATCTTGATTGAGGCTTCTTTATTTGGAATATCCAAGTAGTCCATATATATATATCTAAACTCATGTTAGACGAACATTCATCATTATCCATAACCTAATTATCATTGCATGAAATATCATTTAACATTATAAACAAGTTTTCCTAGGTTGCTTCTTGGCTAATTCATCACAAATAAATAATTCATCATTTCTTCGTACGGACTTAAAATTACAAAAGCAAATATTCAACTGCTAGTAGATAAAAATGAATCTCAAAGGCACTCAAATTATGCTCACACCCAAAGGAACAGCATGCAACTTTAATATTTTAATGGAAAACTTTTTAGAGTTCTATATGTCCACCCCCATAGGATTCACGCCATTTTGATTTAGTTTTGGTGTTCCCTAGAATCGTGCCTATCAAAAAAACTTTTATTCATTAAGTCTTCAAACTAAGAATCAACCTTAGTTACTTTTAAAACACTTACCACCATCCTTTTTGAATAGTCATATAATCAACTTTTAACTTCAAAATCAACTTAAATCTAGGACTAGAGAGTAATTGAGGGTTAAGGTAGTAGTTTACAAGATGCAATGGCCTATGGAATTGTTTGTCTCGTCTTTCATTAATGATATCCTGTAGAGGCATATATAATGAAGAAATAATATTACTTGTCAAACAAAGACTACCAAAATTTTAACTAAACTGATGATTTATTTAAACTAAACTGATAATTTATCCTGTAGACACCATTGAAGGCGTTTTGCATATTCTCTTTTGCCCAATCCATTTCCTCATTATCCCAATTGGCTTCTCATCCGAATCAACAAAACAATACACTTTGCTTAGATAAGCACCCCTCAAACAAATCAACAATGTTTTTTTAAAACTGCTTATCCATAATCATATTTTCAAAAGACTTCCCATCCTTTGTCTTTGCAAACCTAGATTACCATTGACTTTATGAGAACATTCTAATCAATGCTCCTTTGTTGTCATTGAGAGAGATCCTAAACTTAGGTAAGATGTGGGAAAGCAAGTAATGGCAGGTCCCACCAGATCTTTTCCTTTACTCCATTTTTCCTGCAACTTTGTAGTTTGCTCCATTATCTGTCACAATAAGGGCAACATTTTCTTCATGAATCTCCACAACAATGTAATCTATCATCTTAAAAAGTGTGTCAACTGTTTTTACAAGTGGAAACAAGCCAACTAGGCTTGAGCCTAGCCAAGTTCATGATTACAAAACCCTATCATCTTAAAAAGTCTGTCAACTGTTTTTACAAGTGGAAACAAGCCAACTAGGCTTGAGCCTGGCCAAGTTCATGATTACAAAACCCGAGTCTGACTTTTTTAATGTTACAGGCCAATTTTTAAGGCCTAGCCTGTTTGAAGGACTTGCATAACCTAAGTCTACTTACATGGCCTGTTTTATATAAGGCTTATAAAAAGGCCTATGGGCCTTTAAAAAAATAATATTAATGACTATATCTTTTTATATTATTATTTGGAGAAGGGAGGAGATGGAAAATGAGGGAGCTAAAATCCCTCCCTTCTAACATTAGGAGGATTTTGAATTGGAAGGGGAGTGAAACTGGTTTGTAATTTTTAAGAGTGTACTAACAAAATTATTCTTGAAGTTCTATTTCCCTTTCTCTTCCCTTCAGTAATTCTTATTACTATTATTTTCCCTCTCCTCCCCTAGCTAACCAAACAAGGGGAACCTCACTTCTCCCCTTCAACCAAACCTAAAGAGAGAACCCTTTCTTTCCTTTCCCTCATTTGAATCATAGTGTAACAAAAGTAATATGGGCCTCCATCTTTTGTTGATCCACCCATCCATCATTATGGTACATTTCATTTTCTTTCAATGAGCTCTACATTCTTCAATAGCTTCCATAGTTGTATTCATTATTCTTTAAAAATTTGACTCTAATGTTATGGTAGGATGGTGGCTTAAAGTTAAACTGTATGCTATGTCTTGCAACAAATTCCATCAAACTTGTCAAATTCATCACCTAACCATATTGAATGGCCTGGCATCCTTGTAGAAAAAGGAAGCAATTGCATTCTTCTTCTCTCAAACCCTTCTTAACAATGTTATTGATGGTGGAATGACTGCTTTCTCCCCTCTTAAAAATATTTCCCCAATGGTGGATTGATTTCTTCCTCCCCTCTTCAAAATGTTTCCACACCTCTCAACCTCTTCATTCCCTTTTCTTTTTTTCCCTTAAAAATGGTATTGATTTCTCTTGCAATAATAAAACAACTTCATACATTTTTTTCCTCACTTTATCTCTAATAGATTTGCAAGACCCAACATTTTTGTGTTCTGGCCAAATGATGCTTCAATCAATAAACCCCACCAATTATTACCATCTACATTGTTTGCATTTAATTTTTTGGGAATCCCCATCAACTGAGATAACACTTACCATCCTGCATCACTCCTATTTCCAGGAGCATTTTTCTGCATTTAAAAAACCCCACTCTCACACTCTCGGCGTCATCAAAGCGACCAGCAGCACCTGCACCCCCATTAACTCTCACAGCACCACTACTCCCACATGAAAACATTTCAAACCAGCATGATACAACACCAAAACAAGTCAAAATTAGAGAAGCAAAGGAGAGAACAACTTCACAAGCACTTAACCCAGAAGCAAAGAAGAAAGCAAAAGCAAAAGAGAAACCAAACAACAGAAGCAATCAAATAAAATATACCAGAAGCAGTTGAACCAAAAGCAGTCCAACAACCCAATCATATAACGAGGCGGAAAATTAAAGAAAATGAACCTGGTCAAATGGAGAAGATGAACACAGAACAAAAATCTGAATGGTAAATGAGAAGTGGCACAAAGAGGTCAAAATGAGCAGGAAAAAAAGTTTGAGAATTTTGATGGTGTGGGGCAAGGGTGGGTCAAATAATGGATCTTTTTTATGCCCAACTAGAATCAGCCTATTCTAATGATTTTAAGCTCACTATTATGCAATCTGACCAACCAGCCCAAAACAAATTCAGCACAGCATAGGATTGTAGGGTGCTTGAAAAATCATAAGATCATGCAATCCTACACAATTTTTAACTAACTTCACAAACCCTCTTACACCAACTTCCATATCTGTATATTAAACAAAATGCAGGACACTGTAAAGCAAAACAAATCTGGATTAAAGTTTAAACTATACTTTAACAAAAACATTTTTTACATGGGACCACACACAATTTAAACAATAAACAACAAAGCATTGAGCATCCTTCAATAAATACAAAAGCAAAAGGGGTGTGGATTTTGCATTAACCTCAAACAACTCCACCCCCCCCCCCCCCTTTTACTTCAAAACTCCACCCACAACAAGATCCATCAACTCAGAATGTGAGGCCTTTGTATGAGAATGGGGTAAATCAGTTTAGAGGAAATTTTGGGGGAGGGAGAGAGATGTTAATTGTTGGCTTTGTTGTCATTTACATGTGACACTTAACATACCAACAACAACGTGTGTTGTTCATTGCTCCAAACAATAGCCATCCAATGTTTAGAACAAAAAAAGACAGACATATGCAATATTTGAGGAGCTCCACATGCATATTTTTTAGTTATAAACATAGTGGTAAAGTTAATAATAAGATTATTTAATCGATCAAATCAAACTAATTGAGAAATTTATTTAATATTGCTAAGCCAAAGTTTCAACAAGTTAACATTGGCCAATTCAAACATATTCATATGAACTCAAACCTATATGGACAAAACTCTATTATCAATGAGGATGGCCAGAAAAATATAAGTTAAAGGACACATCAGCTTTCACTAGCCACCACCAACTTAGAAACATAGGTCAAGGATAGAGAGAAAGGAGGCAAGTTTAAATAAAGCTATGCAAAGGTAAGTTTTTTAGAAAAGAAAAACAAATAAAGACCACCATGAAAACCGTTACCATTATCTTGATCAGCCAAAGATTTGCTCGGTTTTTCCGATTTGCTAGATTTTGAGGGTTCTTAACATTGGCCAATTCAAACATATTCGTATGAACTCAAACCTATATGGACAAAACTCTATTATCAATGAGGATGGCCAGAAAAATATAAGTTAAAGGACACATCAGCCTTCACTAGCCACCACCAACTTAGAAACATAAGTCCAAGGATAGAGAGAAAGGAGGCAAGTTTAAATAAAGCTATGCAAAGGTAAGTTTTTTAGAAAAGAAGAACAAATAAAGACAAAAAATAAAGAAAAAATAGTACTTTTGTAAACAAGAATTTCATAATCTACAATTATTCATCATAAAGCCCACCACCATGAAAACTATTACCATTATCTTCATCGGCCAAAGATCTGCTCTTGGGTTTTTCCGATTTGCTAGATTTTGAGGGTTTCTTAACTTTTTCGGCTTGTAATTCCAACACCTTCTCTGAAGGTTTCCGCTTTCTTTTCATGCGCCCAGCATCATCTTCATATTAATAGAAAAATAAAATATTATTATTAAATGCATAAGAGGAGTCAGAAGTTCGTATCAGAAAAATGCATAGACAATACATTGGCAACTCAACCACCCGTTGGGGATAAAAAGGGGGACTTTTAAGTCTAATCTAAATAAAATAGGGGAGACTTGGAAACTTTTTAGAAGCATAATTAGAGACTAAATGAACTCAGATTCAAAAGAACTCAAATACTAAGCAACAAGCATATAATTCAAAGCATGCCATTACCTTCAAGAGGACTTGATGCATGATTCATCATATGACCATTTGGTCCAGCTTCTTCTGAAAGAGGGGATCCAGTGTTATTGCTGTCCAACAACTTCGAAGAACTTTCCACACACTTCTCTTGCTGCTCAGGAACATCATGACTAGGGGTTGATGGCAAGTAACATAACTCTTCTTGAGACATATCAGAATCACTGAAAGTGGCATCTTTCTCCACGGTTACAATATCAACTTCCTCATCTTCATCAACATCAGGTCCTTTAACCTGCAAGCATATAACATCAAAAAAGAATGGGCAAAAAGAAAGAATGATGTCCATGACCAATCGAATAAAAAACCTTTTACCTTCTCAGTCTCAGGAATCAGATCAAATTCATCTTCACGCTCTACATATTCCTCATTTTCCTCAAGCTCCTTGAAATCAGGAGCAAATGCACTCCAGTTCTCAGTATAATCTTTTGCCCATATATAAACTAAACCATTCAGCGAAACAGATACAACAATAGGATGCACAGGATGCCATGCTAAATCTATCAGAGCTTCCTTAGGTCCTTCAAGGATTTTCACAAGATGTCCAGCTCTATCCCATATGTAAATCTTGTGCTCACCTTTGCTGGCAGAACCACCAACTACCCACTCACCATCACCACTGAAACAAGGTGCTTTCCAGTGTACCTTTGTGATGGAATCTTGAAATTCCCGGAATAAAGTTAAACATTTTGATCCAACAGCCTTCAAATTCTCAATATTATTTAGATCGTTGTGGTTCCCACTCAGGTCATCCAGGGCTCTGACTTCATCTTTCAGAGGCAGAAGGTTTTCATAGATTCGTATTATTCGATCATTTGAATTCGTGAGCAGATACTGCCCATTCCTGCTGAACACAATGTTCTTTACAACAGAACCACCAGAGATTGGAACTACAGCACGCACGTCACCATTTTTGTAATCAATGACAAGAATTTCCCCTTTTGAGTTTCCCACATAAACCAGAGTCCCATACTTATTAAAACAAGCAGCAGTTGGTGTGAAGGAGGTAATTCCATCAGAACATTTATTACGTGGAGGAGGGGTTGGTCCATTGCATGTCTCTGAGACAGAAACTATAAGTAAAGTTGTGTCTCCTGTATTCAGGTCAACAATCATTGGAGCACATGAAAGAGGACATGCTAAGCAGAGAGATGGGGTCGAGGATCCTGGATGAAGACGAGCTTGTAGAGGGGTTTGTTGCAGAACTATCCGGGTTATTTTCTTACCACTCATAACATCCCACAATATCAATGATTTATCAGCAGCAGATACAAGAATTCGATGACCATACTTTGACCAGCAAATGCTGGTTATGGGAGAAGAACATTCATCATCACGCAGAATTTTAGCAATGCCTCGGGTTTCAAAATCCCAAATAACACAACTTCCATCATTGCATCCAACTAGTGGTTCAATTGAGCAAATCAAGATCAAAAGTGAGAAAATTGATATTGAAAATAACTCCAATAAATATTTAGTAGTAGTTCAACACTTGCTATAATATTTACTCCACCCACATTAGAACAAATAGCACACAAACCCATTATTGCCTCACAAACTTATTCCAGTATAATGGTAAAGTAAACATCAACTACATCATGCACACATGTTTATCCAATGCATTGAGCATCAATTGCATCATTACTACGTTAGGGAAAAATGTATGCATACCCTTTAATATTTCTTCATCACCAAGCCAAGGCATGAAAAAATTAAAAACAGGACTCCGGCCTTGATGCTAGAATCCCAAAATTCCACATAAGCCCCACAAGAAAAAGTGTCCAAAAAAACACCCTATACATACAATCTGAGTAAAAATAACGTCCTTTTCTTATCTGGGTCATCAGGGAAAAAGGGAATTACTCACTAAAGTTCGCTACTTTAACCTTGAAATCGACATTAAAAACATAAAACTCAATTTTTTACCCACAACCCATTTTCCAAAACCAAATTATTAGCATAAACACAGGCTACCAAAAATCAAAAGATAAAAACTTTGCACGAAAATGCATCAAAGGAGAATACCCAGAAAGGACAGAGCAGCAGTTGAATATGAAAATAAGAGAGACAAAGAGAAAGGGGTTACCAGCAAGAAGGGTGCCACGGCGATTGAAGGCAATGCATTTCATACAGCCATGTTCCAAATACTCCTCTATCACTTCTGGGAAATCGCCCTGCAATGGATCTTCAATGAATCAATATGGTGCACAATACAACGTCAGCAAAACAAAAAACAAGGAAGATGAGTGAAGTGTAGATAAAAGAAAAGGGTGTGAGAAAAAAGAAAACGAACCAATTATGGAGGCGTTCATGGTTTGTTGTTGCTGGAGAGAGGGTTAAGGTGCACAACACAAGTGTAGCAGAGAAAAAAAGGGAAGAGAGAGCAGCAAAATCGAAAAATGAGGGAAAGAAGGAGGGAATGACGAGAAATAAAATAAATAAATAATATTTTGCTGCTGCCGATGATGTCTATATCTTTGGTAAAAAAAAACAAATAGAAATAGGATCCCGGACAAAAAGGACTTCCAGTATATATTTTTTCAATAAACAAAAATAAAAAAGTGGACCAACGAGATTATATTTTAAATATAAATTAGACTAAATACGAACTAAATTATATAAATATGCATACTATCGGTTATTTTATTCATTTAAGGATTTTTTTTTTCAAATTAATTATCAAAAAATAATAAAAAATTATTTAATATGTGATTGGTTATCAATTCAAATTAGTTGTAATCGATAACAAAAAGTGTGTCCTTGTTTTTTAGGTTTTCGATTTTCATTACTTTCATTTTTAGGTTAAAAAAATTAGAAGAAAATGCATAAGCAAGGAATTTAGTGATTTTAGAAATCCAAGTCCAAAGTGACTACTTATGAAACATGCTCAAAATATTACTTGTCCAATAAATAACTAATTTAACTCCTAAATTTATATTTCTTATCATTTTAGTCTCTGAAACTAATAGAAACTTAAATAAATTTTTGGTTTATTTTTAGATTTCATCTAAGTCTCTAAAACTAATCCTTATCTCTCATTTTAGTCTCAAAGCTTTTATTATTATTATCACTCAAGTCCCTAGAGCTTAGGGGTGGAAATGAGTCAAGCCAAGTCAAGTTTTACTAGACTTGAGTTCGCCTTGACTTGAATACGCAAGGCTTGAGCTTGGCTTATTACCTGTTATAGACTTTTTTTAAATATTCAGCTCGGCTTACATAAAAGTTTGGCTTGACCTACGAGCCTATTTAAAAGTCTGCTTAAAGACGTCTTTAACCAATTAATTATTTTAAAACCTAGTGAAATACTAACTAAAAAAAGAAACTTATAAAATTTAGTATAAGTAATGTACAAATCCAAAAATAATCGATAAACAAAATCATATTGAATTCAAGTTATTAAAACACAAAGTATATCAAAAGAAAATAAAAAAAGAGCATAATATTAAAAAATATATAGATTAGAGATGATTAATATTAATCTAGCCAAATAAAAATATTTAAATTGTCTAAAAATGTCTTTACAAAACATTCTTTTCTTTGAAAGTATTGTATTTTCCTTTTAACTTGAGTTTTTTTCTTTTTGAAAAATTTTCACATGCAAGTGAACTCTCCAAGCACTTTATGCCACTTCATTTTGTCATTTATAATGCCATAAAAATGGTATAAATAATTATTATTATTATTACTTAAACAAGTCGGCTTGTCAAACTTAACAAGCTTTTTTTATAGTTTGACTTTGGCCTTTTTATCTAAAAAAACTTTTTAAAAAACTTGAGTTTGACTTTTATAATAAAGAAGTCAAGTCGAGTCGAGTTTTAAATAAGTTGAGCCATATGCCCTTGACAAGCGGTTCGACTCATTTCCATCCCTATTAGAGCTGAACCAAAATGAGAAAACTAGTTAATTTTAGGGACTTGAATGAAATGATGAAGGAACTTATTTGAGTTTTTCTTAATTTCAAGATGGCAACGAAATATAAATCCAAAGATTAAATTGACTATTTACTATATTTTGAAATGTGTTAAAGCTGGTTTGCAATCATACAAATAGGTTCACAAACATGTTTTCAGCAGTTTAGACTATTATTTTTTGTCGGGCAACAAACCACCACGTTATTTTTGTCACATAATATAATAGTTTGCCTTGTAACAAAAACTATCCCAAACCAAAAAATAATTTCTCTTTACATTTTTCGATAATTAGTTTGGGAAAATGCCTTAAACCTTCTTCCATTACTTCTTTCTGCATTGTTTCAAAAACCAAATTAAACAAAAGGTGCTTAGGAAAAGCATTTTACCCCTGATGAAACATATCGATACATAAGAGAGACAAAATAGCTTGATCACACGATTATATGCTCTATTCTTGCATACAAAAATCTACATAAACACAAACCAATGAAGATAAGTTTTTTCAGCCCAATGCAATTAAACTTAAGGTCATATCAAGCAAGGTATACTTGCTAATGAGCGTGGTTGGAAACACGTCTTGGATCCACGTTCAAGCAGCAAAACCACGTCAAAATGATGCAGAAGTTACATTTACTTGCTTCTATATGGACGGAACATGAATCTAATTCAGACACGCACTTAGTCTACATATAAAACAAATCATCAAACTGCCTGCACCCAATTGTAGGCCACTAGTTTGAGCAAACAAAATAAAAATAGACAAATCATTCACTTCCACCTGCAGGACCCACAAGAACCCCTTGAGCAGACCCTTCCTTCCTACCAGATTCATCCTTCACCTCAGCATCAGCCTTCCTTATCCTGATTTTATAATTAGCCTCAAACTCAGAAATTTCCTTTTTCTTCTTTTCCAACGCCTCGTTAAGCCTTGCCACAACCTCTTCGAGTCCTTCTTTATTTCGCTGCACAGCAGGCAAGACCTCTTTGATGGTTCTCTCCACAAGCACCCCTCCAATCATACGATAGCATCGTCTAGATTGGTCAAGTGGTTGAATGGCATTGGTAACCAATGTGTGCTCACTAACTTCCATCTCCAGTTCAGTTATTTTGGAGTAAATTTGGTTGAGCTCAGACCTCATTGCAGCATACATATTTGCTACTGCTTGTTCATTTATTGGTTCCTTGCCACCTTCAGCTTTGGCCATGATTCTACACAAATGAAAATAAAGCATCCTCAAGGTAAAGAAAGAGAAGTGTAATAAGAATAAACACAAGTCTACTAGGAAAACATTTCAAATATTATTAGCCTTTTCTTTCTATTAATTCAGTATAAACCATTTTTTACAGTGCTATCCATTCTATGAAGAGATATAGAGTAAGATGCAATAACATCAACAAATAATATGAAAGCAAATCCAAAACAATGCTAAACTTTACGTGTTTTGCCTATACTTTCTTGTAAAACTATATAAGATGAATCGCAGACAGATAGAGTTCATTTATTTCTCAGTAATTAATCAAATTAACCCCTGATAATGAAAATTGTCTACTAACAAGTTTATGCATTCAGCAATTACATTTCAGTTGTCGCCAAATTATCCATCAAGGAATGAACTTTGGAAGGTAAATCTACCAATAGCCAACTTGGTGAATAAAAAAAGACAAGGGGGCACAATTTTTTAACTAGCACAAACAGACGCAAGAAGAGAAAACAGAACAGCGGAACAGATTTGAGACTAAATATTGTTATAGACCATACATCATTGAAAGAAAGAAGCTTTCACCATAATCCCCCAACCCTTGACCCTTCATGGGCACACCCAACTCATGCACACACACAGTCAAATCCCCTAGTTCCCAAATTCCCACACACAAGTCACACACACAGTCAAACCCCCTTCCCTCCATGCATAGAAGTCAAATTAATCACTACTGAGCAGAGATTGGGAAGATGCAAGCGGTGGTGGTCTGGTAGGTGAACGGTGGGGTTCTATGCTCATGAATCTTGATGAAGGGTGAAGCTACCAACTAAAGGTTTCAATTCTAAAGAGGCAGAAAAAGTGATCAAGTGAAGGTTACCAAAAATAGGATACCCTAAAAGAGAAAGAATGAACAAGTGATCAGTTAATATGCTACCAAAAACAAGTAAAAAAAGGTTACATAATAGAAAACCCTGAACCCAGTGAAGGCAATCCCTCAACTCATTTCCGAGCAAGGGACTTACACAACCAAAAGGAAAAAAAAAAGGTATATTTGTTTTTTCAAATTTGCAATTGCAACGACTAAATCAATTGTGGCAATCAAGGCGCATGCGAATTTTGCATTTTTCTTCGGGAATTATCAATACCCAAAAATGAAAAACGACGTTATTTCCATTTCTAATTCAAACCGACAGAAAAAAAAACGAAATTGATACAATCCCATTTCTCCCCCACACAAAAATCCTCCAACCGATCAATGACATATCCACTAATCAAGCTCAAAAAATAGCAGAAAACCCTGGAATCATAGTACTAAAAAAGATGGAGAATTTGCAACAAACCCAAATCAATCATAAAATTCAAAGGGTAATTGATGGTAAAGTTGATTAAGAAAACAATTTCATTGTGTCAGAAAACGATAAATGCAGAAACAAAATTGGGAAAGAGAAAAAGAAAAAAAGAAAGAGAAAGAAACACGAAAACAACCTGACTCGATCTAGGAGGAGGGAGAGGAAAGGAGGGTTGGGGTTTCTGCAATTACCATTCGCATCGGAATCAAGACAAATACAGGAGAGAGAGAGACAGAAATTAGGTAGAGAGATTGAAAAAGAAAAAGAGAAACTATATATATCTATATTTTTGCGAGAATTTAATTTAGGTTGCTTGGTAAAATTAAAAGGAAAATTGTTACATGGACTTGCATTAAAAAAAACGTAGCCAACAGCATCAATAATAAAAGAAATAACCTTAACAGATGAAAAAAGTTTAGTTGACATCAGTCAAAAATAGTCTTAGGACTTAAAAAACTTAACCGACATGAGTTTAGTGGTATACTTTTATTCTTAAGAGATATTTTTTTTAATTTTCATTCCTCTAAAATTTAAACCATTATTTTTTTATTTCAATGAAATAAGTAAATTTAACCGGACTAAATTCTGCTTATTTTAAATCAACCAAAATGTACTTATAAGAAATAATAATAATAATAATAAAATTTAATTATAAATTTTATCCTTCAACTTTTATTATGTTTATCATCTAAGTTTTTTTCTATAAATATTATTATTTAAATTTTAAATTTTTTATATTTTACCACCTTTGATATGCCAAAAAAAAAGTAAAGAAAAAAAAACAAAATAACGTTTTACTTTGTTATCAATATAATAATAAAATGCATAAAAATTTGATAACAAATTTTTTTGAAATATTAAAAATTATGTGATAAAATTTACTATTAAACTTAATATAAAAATCTAAAATTGGTTTTTCTATTGTCCATTTTTAAGTTGCTCTTTTGGAATGAGGTCGATTAGAAAGTTGTGTTAACATTTAATTATAAAAATATTAACAAACTCTCAAAACAACGTCAAGACATCTTAAGAAAAGACTGCAAAGAAGTTAAATCCATTCTTATCCTAACCTAACCCACTTATGGTATGTTTGTTTTGAAGGAAAGATATAATATACAAGAAAATTTTTATACTTTATATTGTGGAACATATGTCTGTTATACTCTATTTTATTTGTCTAGTGTTTGTTTGTTCTAAATCAAATACACTCATTCAACAAAACATTTAATATATATATATATATATATATATATATATATATATATATATATATATATATATATATATATATATATATTAGAAGGAGCAAAACCCCTAAAGTCTCAAGGGGTGTGTTGCTAGGTGCACCCAACATTATTGCTAGTGCACTCATCACTTAAGGGGAAAAGACTGAAATATCCTTGATCCGTAAGCCTTTTAAGTTGATCCGTAAAAGACTTACCGATCAACTTGATTCGTAAGTCTTTTTATGGTTCAACTTGATCCGTAGAAGCCCTACGGATCAACTTGATCTGTAAAAGGCTAACGGATCAAGTTGATTCGTACGATTTACGGATCACCCTTATGCACACCCATCACAAATGCGAAGAAAGTGCAGAGACAGTTTTGGCATTTTCAAAAAATGTTGGGTGCACCAGCAATAATGCTGGGTGCACCTAGCAACACCCAAGTCTCAATCTTCGTCTCCTTTCTTCCCCGTAGCGTCGCACAGACTCATCAAACTCGTTGTGACTACAGCTGCACAGATTTTCCTCTTCTCTAGTAAGCATCAACAAAATCCCCCTTCATATTCGTGCCTTCATTCATTCTCAAATCACTTTTTTTTCTTAATGTTGTTGCTTTGATAACTTGAACAAAAACAGTGCCTTTGCGAGAACGTGCGTTTGGTTTCAATTCAATGGTGGGAGGTAAAGCGAAGAAGGAAAAGGGGAAGCCCCATCAGCAGCAAAAGCACATGCCCTACCAGGGCAGAATATCATTCCACACGTAGCAAAATGGCTGGCTAGTCTTGGTGACCTTTGGTTTCCCACCAACTCAGTGTTTTAAAGGATCTTGGACTTCTCAGCACACGAAGGCTCACTCAGCGAGCATGTCTCGCTGAGCGAGAGTAAGTGAAAATTCGCTAAGTGAGCTTGGTCACGCTAAGTGTGAGAAGAGACAACATCCTCGCCGGGCGGGCTGGCTGCACACTGAGCATGCTGATCTCTAACTTATCCTCTTCTAGGGTTTTTTATCCGCTAATCGAGTTGGTTGCCTCGCTAAGCAGATGAGGCTCGCTTAGCCAATCTGCCTCGCTAAGCAAGTTCATCAACAACTTTTTACACCTTCTCTTCTTTAGCCTACAAACTCAGTTGAATTCAACATTAGATCACAAAAATGGAGTTTCTAATCTATAAATTCACACAAGAATGAAAATATTTACAATTTCCACAAAAGAATCATAAATTGGAGGCATATTTTCTTACAAATTTTCAATACACTAATAACTCATGAATAACAATTAGCATTAGCAGCACCCACACTGTTGTGGGGACTTGTCACACCTGTGTGGTTATTTCTTGGGCTAAATTCAATGCTTTTTAAGCTCTTTTTTGCTGCTTAAAGCTCTCCAAGCCCCTTCACTCTTCCTTTAATGTCAGTGATAGTGCTCCAAGTTCCTCTCCAAATTAGTTTTTCAGCAAATTCCTTCAAAAAAAATCAAGTGTAGAAACAAATAAAATTGAAATTTAAACTATGAAAATATTTATTTAAAACTTAACTAAAAATCAGCATAGAAAAGTTCAAAAGAATAAGAGACATCACATAATTGTGCCAAAATGGCTACCAAATGTAGGACTAAATGACAATTATCAGCAAGCTCCCACAGTGTGACGAGCGATGTGGACAAAGTTTGGAAGGAATAGACTATTTGAGATGACTTTCTTTGGATCAAATAGCCTATTGCGTAAGCTTCTTTGGATCAATTTTGAGTCAAAATCAAGGCCTAAAAAATCATTAAAAAATAGACAAAACACATGTATGATTTAGGTCTTAATTTAGATCCAGATATTGATCCAAAAAAGTTAAGGTAATAGACTATTTGACATGACTTTCTAGCTATTCTTTCACACAAAATTTGTATAGACTATATTACATGCATGCCATTTGTCTTATCTTCTCTACAAAATTTTGTCAAACGGAATCTCAACCCAAAGATCAAACCAGAAGAAATTGAAATAATAAACATGCTAAAGAGGTGATTGATCGAGGCCGTACCCGAATCAAATAAACATGAAAATGCAGTAACTAGGAAGTGATCCTAGGTCGTTTCCCAACGAGCAATGACAAACCAAATGTTCATAATATACTTGCGCAGTAACAGAAACGATTGGGGGGGGGGGGTTTGTTTGTTTCGTGATTAAAGAGAAAAACAAGTAAACTGAAATATGAGACTACTAATATTAAAAACGGGTTGTTTCCTCTGATTCAGAAGCCATTCTCTTATCCTGGGTTATGGAGAATTCGTCCCTAACAGTCAACCACTTAATCCAACCCTATTTCAATTTACTAAGCGAAAATCAACTTAGGGTTGTCAATACGTGATTAAGCACCACATACACCAGTTACCCCTTCGTCCATTAAGCATGAACGCAAGTTAGGCTCAGAGGCAATTAATCGAACACGAAGCGTGCACTGATTAATGTTCACGAATTTGGGATAACTGGTGAAGGGAAAACTGCCAGGAAACCACATTACAAACGAAACCTCAAAGAGAGTTGGGCTTCGTCCTCAAAAGAAAACAACACCAGAAAAACTAGCCTTCCATAGATTCAAACAGAAAACACAAATGAAACATGAAGCAGAAACGTAAATGAACAGAAACGTAAATGAACAGAAATGTAAATGAAACAGAAACGTAAATGAAAGTAGAAGAAGAAGCAAGAACGAAATTGTAATTAGAAACAGAAAATGGAAAATTGCATTAAGAACGAAAACAGTAGCCTTAGAACAGAAGAACGTGAAAACCTAAAACAAAAGCTCTGAATAATAAAATAGCATAACATAATAGCCTTGCATGAATCCCAAGGCTTCTATTTAAAAAGAGTCACTCAAAGTCACTGGGCCCTATTACAATACTCTGGCCCAAAACGAAATAAACACTGAACAACATAAAATAAAATTGCGAAATTTCCTAATTACAAATTAACTAAGGTAAGCGCTGCTTTATTTGCCCTCTTCAAGTCCACAACCAAAATCCAGATTAAGCCCAATGTTTCATTAATTCCTGAAATTAGATTAAAAACATCAAATTAGCTAAATGAGCCCAAATAATAAAACTGCCTGATTAATTGACAATTAAGACCAATCAGTAATTAAAATGGTGCAAAAAGGGTTTAGAAAATAGAAGAAAATGATGGCACATCAAAACCCCCCATACTTAGCCTTTTGCACTCCTGGGCAAAATGAAACAAAGAACAAAATCCAAGGATATCAAAGAGAGACAAACAAAAACATTCACATATTTCTCAATGAACATCAAGGAATGAAAGGAATTGGTAACATCTAACATAAGGAGATCCAAAAAGTCAAGACATTCATGAAAATCATCCAAGCAACCCAATCATGGCAAAATAGTTAATCAGCTCAAGAATGAAAAGTGATAAAGCCTCACAAGATATACACTCTATCTCTCAAGTGTCTAGGCTACTATTTACCCTCAAAGCACCCATGAAAGCAAACACCACATAAACTTGGCAAGATTCTAAAATTGACAATCAACCCATAAACACAAGCACATGAGGATCGAAAGATCTTTTAAGGTTGTAATGGGGCCAAGGACAAGGTATGGAAAAATATGGAATAAGTGGCTAAATCCCAAAGGAATAGAGGAGCAATGGGGAATAAGTGCATATCAAGAAAAAATAAGAAAATAAAAAGAAGTAAAGATAAAATTTAAACATAAAGAGTAGAACCAAGAGTTTCATCATTCTTGTGCCATTTAAGATCTTATTCACTCAACTTTATTGCTTTTCTTTTTCTTTTTTTGAATTTTTTTTTTACTCTATAGCCTTTGAGAAACAACATTTCATTCAGCATGTCCAACATTTAACCAATATACAATGTACATCAAGTATGGCCCAAAATACATCATGAAGCATAGCCAACAAAACAAGTTATCCAATGAAACAAAAACCCCCCACACTTATTCCCAAAACAATTCCAAAGCTCCAAAATTCCTTAAGGATATGGTGATATCATGGTTTTTTCATTTAAGGTTTGTAGTGAGCTTCAAAACAAGGAAAGGGAAACAAGGCTCAAAAGGGCTATCAAAGGAATTAATTCAAGGTAAGTCCATTTGGCTAGAAGCTTATAAGAACAAAATTGCCTCAATCATTTCCAAATATGCATGTGAATTAGGAAGCATCAACAAGAATGAAGCCAAGGCTATTGTGCAAGCAATCAATGGGGCAAAACACACCAAATGATTATGATGATGGATGGCTCAAATTCTCACAAAGGTAAACTCATCACTTTCAAATTGAGCTTTCAAAACTATCATGACATGTAGAGGAGAATCAAGGATTTCAAGTCACAAAATGTCAAGAACTTTTATTTCAAAACAATTACCCATTTCTTGAACATATCCTATAATTCAAAGAAAAACATGGAAAGTCGTACATGCACACAAAATTGACCCAAAATATTAAACTAAAAATCCGATGAAACTAACAACATTAACAAATTAACACAACTAACAAATTAACAAAACCAACAAAACTAGCAAAACCAAAGAACACTCCCCCCCCCCCCCCATACTTAAACAACACATTGTCCTCAATGTAGCACAATTAAAAGATTAAAAACAATTAAATCATCAAATAGAATTGGACAAGTGTAATAAAAGCAAAGAAGGAGATAGGAAAAGAAAAACTCCCTAAGTCATGGTGGAGGAAGAGTAGGGTGGAGTAAGGAAGTCTCTTCCACCACTACGTCCACTAAAGAAGGGTTCGTGAGGAATAGCTTAAGTCGATGTCCATTGACCTTGAAGCTCTTGTTTGTGGAGTCGCTTTTGATCTCAACTATACCATAAGGAAAAACATTAGTAACAACAAAAGGACCAATCCACTTAGACCTCAACTTACCACTCATGAGTCCAAGCCTAGAATTATACAATAACACTTTTTGCCCAACCATGAAGTCCTTCTTAACTATCATGTTATCATGGAACTTCTTGGTCTTTTCTTTGTAGAACTTGGCATTCTCGTAGGCTTCTAGGTGGATTTCATCTAACTCACTCAGTTGCAACTTTCTTTCCTCACCAGCTTGATCCATAGAGAAGTTGCAAGTCTTCACTGCCCAGTAAGCTTTGTGCTCAATTTCCACTGGAAGATGATATGCCTTTCCAAAGACAACCCGATAAGGAGACATTCCTATGGGTGCTTTGTAGGCAGTCCGATGTGCCCAGAGAGCATCATCAAGTCTAGTACTCCAATCTTTCCTGCTTGGCTGCACAATCTTCTCTAAAATTCTCTTGATTTTCCGGTTAGAAATTTTTGTCTGTCCATTGGTCTGGGGGTGGTAAGGTGTGGATACCCTGTGTACCACCCTGTACTTTTTAAGCAGGGCATGCATTGTCCTATTGCAAAAATGGGTTCCTTGATCACTAAAAATTGCTTTAGGTACTCCGAACCTGCAAAACATATTAGACCTGACAAAGTCTGCAACAACTTTAACATCATTAGTTCTAGTGGGCTTGGCTTCCACCCATTTTGAAACATAGTCAACTGCAAGGAGAATGTAAACATAACCAAAAGAGACAGGAAAAGGGCCCATGAAATCTATACCCTAGACATCAAACACCTCATAGAATAGCATAGGTTGCTGAGGCATTTGTTGTCGCCATGTAAGTGTATTTCCTGCTCTCTGACACTGCTCACAAGTGCTGCAGATCTTCCACGCATCTTTAAAGATGGCGGGCCAATAAAAACCACAATCAAGCACTTTGCGAGCTGTCCTTTGAACACCCAGATGACCTCCCGGTGCGGAAGAATGACAGAACTGCAGGACTGAGTCAGTCTCATGATCTGGAATGCATCGTCTAATTACCTGATCACTACACAATTTCCACAAGTAGGGGTCATCCCAAATAAAATGCTTAGCATCACTTTTAATTTTATCTCTTTGGGCCTTAGATGCTAAGGGAGGAAAAACAGAGGCAACTAAATAATTGACAATGTTAGCAAACCAGGGAGTAGAAAGAGAGTCAGAAATACTATACAGTATATACAAATGATCATCCGGGAAATCATCCCGAATGGGTGAATCCGCATCTGATACACGTTTGATCTGACTCAAATGATCAGCAACTAGATTTTGTGCTTCGCTCCTATCACGGATCTCCAAGTCAAACTCTTGGAACCAGAGCATCCATCGGATCAACCTAGGCTTAGAATCAGCCTTCTTCAACAAGTAATTTAGAGTAGCATGGTCAGTGTAAACAATAATGCGGGTACCAAGCAAATAAGATCGAAATTTTTCAAGAGCAAAAACTATGGCTAGAAGTTCTTTCTCAGTAGTAGTATAATTCGCTTGGGCAGCATCTAAAGTCCTAGAAGCATAATATATCACCCTGGGCAATTTATCAATTTTCTGAGCAAGGACAGCCCCCAATGCATAATTTGATGCATCACACATAAGCTCAAAAGGGGCTGTCCAATCGGGTGCCTGGATGATGGGGGTGGTAGTCAGCGCTCTTTTGAGGCAATCAAAAGCCTCTTTGCATCTGTCATTAAAGTCAAACTCCACCTCCTTTTGCAACAAGTTGGACAGTGGAAGGGCTACTTTGCTAAAATCCCTTATAAAGCGTCTGTAGAATCCTGCATGACCAAGAAAAGATCGCACCTCTCGCACACAAGAGGGGTAAGGCAATTGTGAAATAACAGAAATTTTTGCAGGATCTACTTCAATACCCTTATTGGAAATAATGTGGCCTAAAACTATACCTTGCTCAACCATAAAATGACATTTTTCAAAATTTAGAACAAGGTTAGTTTCAATGCATCTATTCAAAACTTTTTCCATAATATTCAAACAACCATCAAAAGAGGATCCATATACAATGAAATCATCCATAAACACCTCTATGCAATTTTCTAAAAAATCACTGAAAATACTAATCATGCACCGCTGGAAGGTACCAGGGGCATTGCACAGGCCAAAAGGCATCCTCCTATAGGCAAAAGTGCCGAAGGGGCAGGTGAATGTGGTCTTTTCCTGATCCTCAGGAGCAATAGTAATTTGCATATAACCAGAAAAACCATCAAGGAAATAGTAGTGGGATTTACCTGCCAGGCGTTCAAGCATCTGGTCAATGAATGGCAGGGGAAAATGGTCCTTTTTGGTAACCAGGTTCAGTCTCCTATAGTCAATGCAGACTCTCCAACTATTCTGCACCCGAGTAGGAATCAGCTCCTCCTTCTCATTTTTGATCACAGTGAGGCTGGTCTTCTTCGGGACTACCTGGACGGGACTCACCCATTGGCTGTCGGAGATAGGATTAATGATTCCAGCTTGCAAAAGCTTGGTTATCTCCTTCTTCACTACATCAAGAATCACCGGGTTGAGTCTTCTATGTGGTCGTCTTACTGGTTTAGCTCCATCCTCTAAATTTATTCGATGCATACATGTGGATGGGCTAATACCAGGAATGTCCGCCAGGGTCCAGCCTATAGCCTTCTTATGCTTCTTGAGAACTGACAACAACTTCTCCTCTTGCTCATCAACAAGGGAGGTAGATATAATCACTGGAAAACTCTTGCTATCATCCAAGTAAGCGTATTTTAAATTTTATGGCAGAGGCTTCAATTCTGGTGTGGTCGGCTGGACAGTGGTTGAAGGAGATGGTTTCTCAGCCTTTACCTCATAAAGAAAGTCAGAGGTATGTGTACTTCCTGAAACATGGTTAGTCCTATCTGACTCTATAAAATCAATCTCGAGAGGTAAAACACCACCACCAGACATGCAATCAATATCACTCTCAGATTCACTCTCAGCATCAAATTTAGACATATGGTCAAGTACAATTTCAGACTCAATGCATGAAGAGTGAGAGGCATGCATATTAGAATAAAGATCAGTCATGTATTCATCAACAACATGGTCAATTATTTCAGCACGAAATACAGAAAGATTTTCAGATGGGTATTTCATAGCATCCAGAATATTAAAATGAACAGTTATATCACCAAACTCCATGGATAGTGTGCCTACATAAACATCTATCTTAGTTCTAGCAGTTTTCATAAAGGGTCTACCTAGAATGATGGGAACTGATCCTTGAGAAAATCCATCTTCCATATTCAATATATAAAAATCAGTAGGGAAAATCAGTTCACCAACTCTAACTAGGACATCTTCTATGAAACCAACAGGGTAGGCAACACTTCTATTAGCTAAATAAATTACCACATCAGTTGACTGCAAGGGACCTAGCGATAGAGAATTAAAAATAGAAAGAGGCATAACACTAACAGAAGCTCCTAAATCTAGCATGGCATTGTCAAACTTACTATTCCCTATAATACAAGGTATGCTGAATGTACCTGGATCTTTGCATTTTTCAGGAATTTGAGGAACAGATTTACCAATCAATGCAGAGACATTTCTGCCCATGCTAATTCGTTCACTTCCTTTAAGCTTCCGCTTATTAGTGCACAGCTCCTTCAAGAATTTAGCATATCTTGGAATTTGCTTTATTGCATCCAACAGAGGTATGTTTACCTCTATTTTTCTAAACGTTTCCAAGATCTCTTTCTCTGTCTCTTCCATTTTTTTGTTGGAAACTGCTCTTGGAGGGAATGGAAGAGGGGGAATGTGCTGCTTCTGCAAATCAGAATTACCTGTGGAAGAAGATTCACCTGCACAGAAATTGTTAGGTAAATTTTTGTCATCACCTTTTTCTGGAGCAGAGTGAAGTTTGGCAGGTTTATTTGCAGATGAGGAAGGTGCTATGGGTTGAGGTCCTTGACATTGCTTTCCCGACCGCAATGAAATGGCACTGACATTTTTGGGATTTTGGACAGCAGGAGAAGGTAGCTTGTCAGAATTCTGGGACTGTTGTTGATTCAATTGTGTAGCTAATTGTCCCATCTGATTAGTCAAGCTCTGAATGGAAGCTCTGGTCTCTTGTTGAAACTGCATGTTTTGCATAGTCATTTGCCTCACAAGTTCTTCGAGGGAAGGTTGTGTAGGGGCCTCAACTGTTGGCTGTTTCTGGGGTTGTTGTTGTTGTTGGATTGGTGGAGGAATGTATGGTCTGCTTGGGCCAGCAGCATTTTGGAAGGAAGGAGCAGGTTGCTGTTGTTGTTGCTGAGGGCTGGACCATCTGAGATTAGGGTGATTCCTCCATCCAGGGTTGTATCTGTTGCTGGAGAGGTCATAATTGTTCTGCTGTGGTTGATTTTGCTGCTGAGGTTGAGGAGGTCTATTGTAAATATTTGCAGCATAAGCTTCAGGCTGCTCAATTGCTCCAGGTTGCTGCATGGAAGGGCAAAGGTCTGTATGGTGGTCAACAGAGGAGCACAAACCACAAACCCTTGCGACAGGTACAAATTTCTGATTCAAGGCCAGCTGGGTTACCAAGTTAACCAATGCATCTAGTTTGCCTTCAAGCTTCTTAGTCTCATATGATGCAGCTGAGTTTGTAGCTACCTCATGCACTCCTCTAATGACTATGGCATTATTTCTAGCGCTAAACTGCTGGGAGTTGGAAGCCATCTTCTCAATTAAATTTCTTGCTTCAGCAGGAGTCATGTCTCCAAGGGCTCCACCACTGGCAGCATCTATCATACTTCTCTCCATATTACTGAGTCCTTCATAAAAATATTGGAGAAGAAGCTGCTCCGAAATCTAATGGTCAGGGCAACTGGCACATAGTTTTTTAAATCGCTCCCAGTACTCATACAGGCTTTCTCCACTGAGTTGTCTAATACCTGAGATATCTTTCCTGATGGCTGTGGTCCTGGAAGCAGGGAAAATGTTTTCTAAGAATACTCTCTTAAGGTCATCCCAGCTCGTGATGGACCTTGGAGCAAGGTAATACAGCCAGTCCTTTGCCACTCCCTCTAATGAATGAGGAAAAGCCTTCAGAAATATGTGATTCTCTTGAACATCTGGGGGTTTCATGGTGGAGCAGACAATATGAAATTCCTTCAAATTTTTGTGCGGGTCTTCACCTACAAGGGCATGAAACTTTGGAAGCAAATGAATCAGTCCAGTTTTAAGAACATATGGGACATCCTCATCAGGGTATTGGATGCACAAGCTTTCGTAGGTGAAATCAGGTGCAGCCATTTCCCTTAGAGTCCTCTCACGGGGTGGAGGTTGTGCCATGTTCTCAGAATGTGCAAAATCAGAATGCTCAGAATCAGAATGCTTAAAATTATAATGCTCCAAATCAGGATGTTCAAAATCACCAATAACAGAATGCACAGATTCACCAGTAATGGAATGCTCAGTGTCGCAACCTATCCTTCGGCGAGAGGGCGACGCGTGACTCGCGGGATGCGTGTTCCACGAAAGGAATATGCGCGGAGTCGCCACCAACGTTTATTTGAGGAAAACGTCGGAAAAACCGGAAAAGACGCGATCTACGAACTTTTAAGTGAAAGGTTCGGGAGTTGTATTTACGCACGGGGAAGGTATTAGCACCCCACACGTCCGTCCCAAGGGACGGCAGCCTTTAATCGAATTGTGCAAACGTGACTTTGATTTTTATGTTCCCTTTTTATGTCTTTATATCCTTTATACCCTTTTTATATTTTTTTCTCTTTTGTGGTCGACAAGGGTGTTTCCCTTTGCTCCTACGTATTCCTCAATTGCGATGAGGAAATCAGACCTACGTAGTTCTTTCTTATCAAGTGATTCTTTTTTACTTAAAAGGTGATCATTTTAAGGCGTTGGACCTTGAAAATGATCCATTTTACTTAGTAAGAAATTGAAATGATAAACTTCAAAAACCTATTTTTATGGACGAGCTTGACTAGGCGAGTTGATTTTAGCCTTAATTTCACTTTAGTTATTAGTCAATTCAATTAAGAATGAGAAATCCCAAAGAGAAAACGTCCGATTGATTTTTCGCTTTATTTTACTAAAAGATATTTTTTTGATTATTATATTATTATTTTACCTCTTTTTTTGATTTCCAACGTGGTTACGGCACGACCGAACGGCCGAAATTCATTTTAACCGAAGTTAACAGATAATACAATTCAAACGATCGGTGGAAATTTATTTTATTTTTAGGTTAAGCGAGAAATGACTTAAATAAAATGGCTTAAGCACGTCAAAAGGGGGTATAAAAAGTAAATGAAACGAGAATAAAAATACACAAAACACAATGTGGACCACCACGGGTACATAGAATGAATCGAAAAGCTTGGTTCAAGGTACTTACCCGTTGAAGATCGAAGAACGATGAAGAACGAATGAAGAACGTCGAAGAACGGTCGAAACCTTTGCGAAATTCTTCACGGAAAACGTTACGGAAACGTTTCGGAAGCGCCTCAGCTTAGATTTTCTTCACGGAAACAATTTTTCCAAGCAAATTCGAAAGAGAGAGAAGTGCCTAAGGGGCTGAACCCTTTTCCTTCTCACTTCCTCCCCTATTTATAGCAAAATAGGGGAGATGGTTGCCGCCCAGCTCGCCCAGGCGAGCAGGGTTGCTTCCTCCAGAAGCAACAACCTTCTGGAGGAATCTTCTAGAGGGCCCAAGTGGGCCTGGTTGCTATTTGCACCCCCATTTTTACTAAGTACACCCCCTGCCTTTTTTTGGTGATTCTTTTTTCGTAAAGTTACGGAAACTTACGAATTTCGTAACGATACTTGTTTTCTTTCCGTAATGTTACGGAACCTCGTGGATTACATAATCATCCCTTTTTTGACTTACGGAATGTTATGGAATCTCACTAATTGTGCAACGATGCTTCCATTTGACTTCCGGTGTGTCACAGAACCTTACGGATTGTGCATCAATATTTTCTTCTGTTTTCTGGCACATCCCGGAATTTCACAAATTGCCTAATGATGGGTGCCAAGCACCTTACAAGGACCAAATAAAAGTCGCATGTCATCAAGCAAAGGTCCCCGGACGAAATTAGGGTATGACACTCAGGATGATCAAAAGGTATAAAATGATGCCTAACTAATCTATGAAATGTCCTATCTATCTCAGGGTCAAAGGGTTGTAAGTCAGATGGATTGCCTCTAGTCATACACTACATTCAGCATGCACAACTAGTTGCCTTGTCATGTAAATAAAGGTGCAGGTTTGAACTACAGCTACCCTCAAATGATATCCAAATGACTTGAAATTTTGTGAGAAACCTTATAAAATGATGAGAAGATAGAACAAAAAATTTCAGGCAAAAATTCAAAGTCTAACTATGGAAGCTAAAAATGGTAGGTTAAGAAAAATAAGTGAATAAAACTTGAAAAATAAAAAACTTTTGATAGAATCACTATTTTTGGAAGATGGAGACCTCAGCCGGCCTATGGCCCACTACCTCTGCGTAGGAAATTTTTTTCTACCCCAAATACATATATAATAATTGCGATTCTGATAACCAGAGCAAAAGTTATGGCCGTTTGAAGTTTCGACAAACACAAAATTTGCTACTTTTTTGGAACTTTCAAATCTGACCAAACTAAAGGCTCTAGCTATTTTTCCCACAAAATATAGGTTAAAAGAAGTTACCACAAAAAAATTCAGCCAAAAATAACAACCCTAGCTACTAAAACAAAAAATCTCAAATAATTCAGCATGGGTGGTTGCTAAAATCCGTCTCTAGTTGATTTCTACAACTACTCTGTTTTGCCGCAAGCAAAAGTGGTCGCTAAGTCCGTCGCAAAACACTATTCACAGCAAAACACCCAAGACTGAAACAGGGGAAACACTTAATGGGAAAACTGAAACAGAACACACACTAAACAAAATACCAGGACACTGAACAACACTAACACACATACTAACACAATACTAACAATTAAACATAAAACACGAAAGGATTAAACACACAACACTAGCTAGCTATTATGAACCTTTGGACACTGCTCCCCGGCAATGGCGCCAAATTTGATCGAGGCCGTACCCGAATCAAATAAACATGAAAATGCAATACCTAGGAAGTGATCCTAGGTCGTTTCCCAACGAGCAATGACAAACCAAATGTTCATAATATACTTGCGCAGTAACAGAAACGATTGGGGGGGGTTGTTTGTTTCGTGATTAAAGAGCAGAACAAGTAAACTGGAATATGAGACTACTAATATTAAAAACGGGTTGTTTCCTCTGATTCAGAAGCCATTCTCTTATCCTAGGTTATAGAGAATTCGTCCCTAACAGTCAACCACTTAATCCAACCCTATTTCAATTTACTAAGCGAAAATCAACTTAGTGTTGTCAATACGTGATTAAGCACCACATACACCAGTTACCCCTTCGTCCATTAAGCATGAACGCAAGTTAGGCTCAGAGGCAATTAATCGAACACGAAGCGTGCACTGATTAATGTTCACGAATTTGGGATAACTGGTGAAGGGAAAACTGCCAGGAAACCACATTACAAACGAAACCTCAAAGAGAGTTGGGCTTCGTCCTCAAAAGAAAACAACACCAGAAAAACTAGCCTTCCATAGATTCAAACAGAAAACGCAAATGAAACATGAAGCAGAAACGTAAATTAACAGAAACGTAAATGAACAGAAATGTAAATGAAACAGAAACGTAAATGAAAGTAGAAGAAGAAGCAAGAATGAAATTGTAATTAGAAGCAGAAAACGGAAAATTGCATTAAGAACGAAAACAGTAGCCTTAGAACAAAAGAACGTGAAAACCTAAAACAAAAGCTCTGAATAATAAAATAGCATAACATAATAGCCTTGCACGAATCCCAAGGCTACTATTTAAAAAGAGTCACTCAAAGTCACTGGGCCCTATTACAATACTCTGGCCCAAAACGAAATAAACACTGAACAACATAAAATAAAATTGCGAAATTTCCTAATTAGAAATTAACTAAGGTAAGCGCTGTTTTATTTTCCCTCTTCAAGTCCATAACCAAAATCCGGATTAATCCCAATGTTTCATTAATTCCTGAAATTAGATTAAAAACATCAAATTAGCTAAATGAGCCCAAATAATAAAACTGCCTGATTAATTGACAATTAAGACCAATCAGTAATTAAAATGGTGCAAAAAGGGTTTAGAAAATAGAAGAAAATGATGGCACATCAGTGATAATTGTCACTAGCTTTGGTTTTCCTCATGTCGTCTCGCTAAGAATGAGCATGAAGACCAAGTTTTGAGGTTTTTTATAGGGAAAAAGAGGAATATTCTTGAAGAAAAAAGGAGGGGAGGTCAGAGAGATGTAAAAATGTGGTCCACCTTTGATTTTAGTTTTTTTTATTTCAATTTAAGCAAATAATATATTTATTATTCAAATTCTAAGAACAATAAATAAATTATTAGATCATACTTGAGTTGTCAAAATAAAAAAAAATGTGCATGATTTTAAATGTAATTAATGTTTTTGAATCCATAAGAATCAAACTCAAGTAGTAGTTGGTTTAGAATAACTCATGAATATTGGTCGATCAACTAAGTTGCACCTCCTTAGTTAATATTTCAAATTTTTATATAAAACATTATGCAATTTTCTAATGTATCTCTTGTCTTTCATATTCAATAGATTATGTCTCTTCTATATATTTTTTTATTTTCTCGCTCCACAATAAATGGTTAAGGATTTAAAGAATGATTAATGCTTCATCAATATTGTAAAATGATAATCTAATGATTTTTTTTTTGTTGAAATGTAAAACAAAATGGACCAAGGGGAGTTTCGAGTAAAAGACGGTGCATCTGAAAACATTTATCTTCTTATTTAATATGTCATTAAGAGCATTTATGGATCACTATATATTAAGAGCATTTAATATTAATTAAGAACATTTATAATAATTTTAAAGCCCAACTCAACTTGGTCAATCGAACAGGTCAGACAAGGAATCAAACATATTGTTGAAGCATAACCCTTTTATGATATTCATGTTTTAATGAAACAAACTTTAAAGAAACAAATTTTAAGTCCTTTAGACTTTTGCTACTAACGTTTGGCTTGAAGTGCTTTCAAAGAAATAAGACTTATCAAGAAGCAAGAAGAAAAGTTGTGAAGCATTAGCCTATGTTAGTTGTTATTCATGAGTTAGTTTGGTATTGAATATTTGCAAAGAAATAGAATTATGCCTCCTATTTATGGTTCTTTTTGTAGGAATTGTACATATTTTATTTATTATGTGATTTTATAGGTTAGGAACTCCAATTTTGTGACCTAATGTTGAATCCAACTCAGTTTCAGGCCAAAGAAGAGAAGATTAAAGCAGCTAATGACTCGCTTAGCGAAGTGTATCCGCTTAACGAGATGCATCCGCTTAGCGAGACATCCTGCCCGCTTAGCGGATGGGAAAACCTAGAAGAGGAGAAGTCAAAGATCTGTGCGCTCAACCAGCCTGCCCAGCGAGGATGTTGTTTCTTCTTGCGCTTAGCGCGTCCACTCTTGCTAAGCGAAAATTCACTAACTCTCGCTTAGCGAGCCATGCTCACTATGTGAGCCTTCGGAAGCTGAAGAGTCCAAGAGCCTTTAAAACAATGAGGTTGGCGGGGTTTTTAAAAAGGGAGACGAGTTTGGAGCAACAGAGAGAGCTTAGTTCAGGAAAAGAGAGAGATTTAGGGTTTAGAGGCTGGAGGAGACATCCTCCACTATCTTCTTCCAATTTGTTTCACCAAAAATAGTTTCTTTTTTAGTTTTGAAGCTTTGTTTGTAATGGAAGGCTAAGCTTCTTTGTTGGGGAGTTCTATTGAACAATCTTGATGTAATATTCTCACTATCTATTTAATGTTATTTTTTTGTGTTCATTGTTTCTATCTATACTTATTTTACATGCTTATGGCTTGATCACCCTTTTGTATGTGTAGTTAGGCTTTTTAGTTTTGGGAAAGACTTTAAAACCTTAGAACTTGATAATGCAAGCTAGAAATCTGTATGTTTAGGAATGAAGTGTGATGATCTAGTCCATTTTATGTTGTAGGCTTAGTGCAACTCTTTTAGAACAAGTTTATTGAGGGATCAAGGATGAAGTCTAAAGAGAGTTAGGCTCATTCATGTGAAGAATCATGGTTTGAGTAGTTTCTCAGCATAAGAACACTAGGATAACGTTAAATAGAGAACCTCGAAGAGAGTTAAGCTTCGTCCTCAGAAGGAAACAACACCAGAAATTTAGCCTTCCATAATTTCAACCAAGAACAAAAAATGCAATGGAAGCTAAAGGCAGAAACGTAAATGAAATTGGAAATGGAAACAAGAATGAAACTAAAGCAGAAACGTAAATGAAACTAAAGGCAAAAGAAGAAATAAAAACGAAATTGCAATTAGAAGCAGAGAATCAAAAAGTGCATTACGTGAACAGTAACAATAAGCTCAAAAAACGTAAAATCCTAAGCCTATGCTCTGAATAATAGTCTAACAGAATAGCCTTGCATGAATCCCAAGGCTGCTTAAAAGAATCACTCAAAGTCACTGGGCCCTATTACATTATTCTGGCCCAAAACGAAATAAACACTGAACAACATAAAATAAAATTGCAATCTCCTTATTAGAAATTAACTAAGGTAAGCGCTGCTTTATTTGCCCTCTTCAAGTCCACAACCAAAATCCAAATTAAGCCCAATGTTTCATTAATTCCTGAAATTAGATTAAAAACATCATATTAGCTGAATGAGCCCAAATAATAAAGCTGCCTAATTAATTTGACAATTAAGACTAATCAATAATTAAAATGGTGCAAAAAGGGTTTAAGAAATAGAAGAAAATGATGACACATCAAAACCCCCCATACTTAGCCTTTTGCACTCCTAGGAAAAATGAAACAAAGAACAAAATCCAAGGATATCAAAGAGAGACAAACAAGAACATTCACATATTTCTCAATGAACATCAAGGAATGAAAGGAATGGGTAACATCTAACATCTAACATGAAGAGATTCGAAAAGTCAAGACATTAATGAAAATCATCCAAGCAACCCAATCATGGCAAGATAGTTAATCAGCTCAAGAATGAAAAGTGATAAAGCCTAACAAGATATACGTTCTATCTCTCAAGTGTCTAGGCTACTATTTACCCTCAAAGCACCCATGAAAACCAACACCACATAAACTTGGCAAGATTCTAAAATTGACAATCAACCCATAAACACAAGCACATGAGGATCGAAAGATCTTTTAAGGTTGTAATGGGGCCAAGGACAAGGTATGGAAAAATATGGAATTTAAACATAAGTGCATATTAAGAAAAAAATAAGAAGACCTAAAGATAAAATTTAAACATAAAGAGCAGAACCAAGAGTCTTATCATTCTTTTTCCATTTAAGATCTTATTCACTCAACTTTATTGCATTTCTTTTTCTTTTTCGATTTTTTTTACTCTGTAGCATTTAAGAAACAACATCTCATTCAGCATGTCCAACATTTAACCAATATAAAATGTACATCAAGTATGGACCAAAATACATCATGAAGCATAGCCAACAAAACATGTTATCCAATGAAACAAAAACCCCCCCACACTTATTCCCAAAACAATTCCAAAGCTCCAAAATTCCTTAAGGATATGGTGATATCATGGTTTTTCACTTAAGGCTTGTAGTGAGCTTCAAAACAAGGAAAGGGAAACAAGGTTCAAAAGGGTTAACAAAGGAATTAATTCAAGGTAAGTCCATTTGGCTAGAGGCTTATAAGAACAAAATTACCTAAATCATTTCCAAATGTGCATGTGAATTAGGAAGCATCAACAAGAATCAAGCCAAGGCTATTGTGCAAGCAATCAATGGGACAAAACACACCAAATGATTATGATGATGGATGGCTCCAATTCTCACAAAGGTAAACTTATCACTTTCGAATTGAGCTTTCAAAACTATCATGACATGTAGAGGAAAATCAAGGATTTCAAATCACAAAATGTCAAGAGACTTTTATTTTCAAAACAATTACCCATTTCTTGAACATATCCTATAATTCAAAGAAAAACATGCAAAGTTGTACATGCAAACAAAATTGACCTAAAATATTAAACTAGAAACCCAACAAAACTAACAAAATTAACAAATTTAACACAACTAACAAAATTAACAAAACCGACAAAACTAGCAAAACCAAAGAACACTCCCCCCCATACTTAAACAACACATTGTCCTCAATGTAGCACAATTAAAAGATTAATAGCAATTAAAACATCAAATAGAATCGGACAAGTGTAATAAAAGCAAAGAAGGAGATAGGAAAAGAAGAACTCCCTAAGTCATGGTGGAGGAAGAGTAGGGTGGAGAAAGGAAGTCTCTTCCACCACTATGTCCACTAAAGAAGGGTTTGTGAGGAATGGCATAAGTCGGTGTCTGTTGACCTTGAAGCTCTTGTTTGTGGAGTCACTTTTGATCTCAATTGTACCATAAGGAAAAACATTAGTAACAACAAAAGGACCAATCCACTTAGACCTTAACTTACCACTCATGAGTCCAAGCCTAGAATTATACAATAACACTTTTTGCCCAACCATGAAGTCCTTCTTAATTATCATGCAATCATGGAACTTCTTGGTCTTTTCTTTGTAGAACTTGGCATTCAGTTGCAACTTTTAGGCGGATCTCATCTAACTCACTCAGTTGCAACTTTCTTTCCTCACCAGCTTGATCCATAGAGAAGTTGCAAGTCTTCACTGCCCAATATGCTTTGTGCTCAATCTCCACTGGAAGATGACATGCCTTTCCAAAGACAACCCGATAAGGAGACATTCCTATGGGTGCTTTGTAGGCAGTCCGATGTGCCCAAAGAGCATCATCAAGCCTGGTACTCCAATCTTTCCTGCTTGGCTGCACAATCTTCTCTAAAATTCTCTTGATCTCCCTGTTAGAAATTTTTGTCTGTCCATTGGTTTGGAGGTGGTATGGTGTGGATACTCTGTGTACCACCCCGTACTTTTTAAGCAAGGCATGCATTGATTTGTTGCAAAAATGGGTTCCTTGATCACTAACGATTACTTTAGGTACTCCAAACATGCAAAACAAATTAGCTCTGACAAAATCTGCAACAACCTTAGCATCATTAGTTCTAGTGGGTTTGGCTTCCACCCATTTTGAAACATAATCAACTGCAAGGAGAATGTAAACATAACCAAAAGAGACAGGAAAAGGACCCATGAAATCTATGCCCCAGACATCAAACACCTCACAGAATAGCATCGGTTGCTGAGGCTTTTGTTGTCGCCATGTAAGTGCACTTCTTGCTCTCTGACACTGCTCACAAGTGCTACAAATCTTCCACGCATCTTTAAAGATTGTGGGCCAATAAAAGCCACATTCAAGCACTTTGCGAGCTGTCCTTTGAACACCCAGATGACCTCTCGGTGCGGAAGAATGACAGAACTGCAGGACTGAGTCAGTCTCATGATCTGGAATGCACCATCTAATGATCTGATCACTGCACAATTTCCACAAGTAAGGGTCATCCCAAATAAAATGCTTAGCATCACTTTTAATTTTATCTTTTTGGGCCTTAGATGCTAAGTGAGGAAAAACAGAAGCAACTAAATAATTGACAATGTTAGCAAACCAGGGAGTAGAAAGAGAATAAGAAATACTATACAGTATATACAAATGATCATCCGGGAAATCATCCCGAATGGGGGAATCCGCATCAGACACATGTTCGATCCGACTCAACTGATCAACAACTAAATTTTGTGCTCCGCTCCTATCACGGATCTCCAAGTCAGACTCTTGGAGCCAAAGCATCCATCAGATCAACCTAGGCTTAGAATCAGCCTTATTCAACAAGTACTTTAGAGCTGCATGGTCAGTAAAAACAATAATGCGGGTACCAAGCAAATAAGATCAAAATTTTTCAAGAGCAAAAACTATGGCTAGTAGCTCTTTCTGAGTAGTAGTATAATTCGCCTGGGCAGCATCTAAAGTCCTAGAAGCATAATATATCACCCTAGGCAATTTATCAATTTTCTGAGCAAGGACAACCCCCAATGCATAATTTGATGCATCACACATAAGCTCAAAAGGGGTTTTCCAGTTGGGTGCCTGGTTGATGGGGGTGGTAGTCAGCGCTCTTTTGAGGCAATCAAAAGCCTATTTGCATTTATCATTAAAGTCAAACTCCACCTCCTTTTGCAACAAGTTGGACAGTGGAAGGGCTACTTTGCTAAAATCTCTTATAAAGCGCCTATAGAATCCTGCATGACCAAGAAAAGATCGCACCTCTCGCACACAAGAGGGGTATGACAATTGTGATATAATAGAATTTTTTGCAAGATCAAAAGAGGATCCGTATACAGTGAAATCATCCATAAACACCTCTATGCAATTTTCTAAAAAATCACTGAAAATACTGATCATGCACCACTGGAAGGTACCAAGGGCATTGCACAGGCCGAAAGACATCCTCCTATAGGCAAAAGTGCCGAAAGGGCAGGTGAATGTGGTTTTTTCCTGATCCTCAGGAGCAATAGTGATTTGCATATAACTAGAAAAACCATCAAGGAAACAGTAGTGAGATTTACCTGCCAGGCGTTCAAGCATCTAGTCAATGAATGACAGGGGGAAATTGTCCATTTTGGTAACCTGGTTCAGCCTCCTATAGTTGACGCAGACTCTCCAACTATTCTGCACCTGAGTAGGAATCAACTCCTCCTTCTCATTTTTTATCACAGTGAGGCTGGTTTTCTTCGGGACTACCTGGACGATACTCACCCATTGGCTGTCGGAGATAGGATAAATGATTCCAGCATACAAAAGCTTGGTTATCTCCTTCTTCACTACATCAAGAATCACCGGGTTGAGTCTTCTCTGTGGCTGTCTTACTGGTTTAGCTCCATCCTCTAAATTTATTCGATGCATACATGTGGATGGGCTAATACCAGGAATGTCCGTCAGGGTCCAGTCTATAGCCTTCTTATGCTTCTTGAGAATAGATAACAACTTCTCCTCTTGCTCATCAGCAAGGGAGGCAGATATAAAAACTGGAAAACTTTTGCTATCATCCTAGTAAGCATATTTTAAATTTGATGGCAGAAGCTTCAATTCTGGTAGAAGGAGATGGTTTCTCAGCTTGTACCTCATAAAGAAAGTCAGAGGTATGTGTACTTCCTTAAACATGGTTAGTTCTATCTGACTCTATAAAATTAATCTCAAGAGGTAAAACACCACCAGACATGCAATCAATATCAATTTCAGATTCACTCTCAGCATCAAATTCTGACATATGATCAAGTACAATTTCAGACTCAATGCATGAAGAGTGAGAGGCATGCAGATTAGAATAAAGATCAATCATGTATTTATCAAAGCGATGGTCAATTATTTCAGCACAAAATACAGAAAGATCTTCAGATGGGTGTTTCATAGCATCCAGAATATTAAAATGAACAGTTATATCACCAAACTCCATAGATAGTGTGCCTGCATATACATCTATCTTAGTTCTAGCAATTTTCATAAAGGGTCTGCCTAGAATAATGGGAACTGATCCTTGAGAAAATCCCTCCTCCATATTCAATATATAAAAATCAACAGGGAAAATCAGTTCACTAACTCTAACTAAGACATCCTCTATGAAACCAGTAGGATAGGCAACACTTCTATTAGCTAAATGAATTACCACATCAGTTGACTGCAAGGGACCTAGAGATAGAGAATTAAAAATAGACAGAGGCATAACACTAACATAAGCTCCTAAATCTAGCATGGCATTGTCAAACTTACTATTCCCTATAATACAAGGTATGCTGAATGTACCTGGATCTTTACATTTTTCAGGGATTTGGGGGACAGATTTACCAATCAATGCGAAGACATTTCTGCCCATGCTAATTCGTTCACTTCCTTTAAGCTTCCGCTTATCAGTGCACAACTCCTTCAAGAATTTAGCATATCTTGGAATTTGCTTTATTGCATCCAGCAGAGGTATGTTTACCTCTACTTTTCTAAATGTTTCCAAGATCTCTTTCTCTGCCTCTTCCATTTTTTTGTTGTGAACTGCTCTTTGAGGGAATGGAAGAGAGATATACTGCTTCTGCAAATCAGAATTACCAGTGGAAGATTCACCTGCACATAAATTGTTAGGTAACTTACTCTTTAAATTTTTGTCATCATCTTTTTCTGGAGTAGAGTGAAGTTGGGTAGTTTCATTTATGGATGAGGAAGGTGCTACTGGTAGAGGTCCTTGACACTGCTTTCCCGATCTCAATGAAATGACACTCACATTTTTGGGATTCTGGACAGATTGAGAAGGCAGCTTGTTAGAATTCTGGGACTGTTGTTGATTCAACCGTGTAGCCAATTATCATATCTGGTTAGTTAAGCTCTGAATAGAGGCTCTGGTCTCTTGTTGAAACTGCATGTTTTGCATAGTCATTTGCCTCAAAAGTTCTTCGAGGGAAGGTTGCGGAGGAGCCTCAACTGTTTGTTGTTTCTGGGGCTGTTGCTGTTGTTGGATTGGTGGACGAATGTATGGTCTGCTTGGGCCAACAACATGTTGGAAGGAAGGAGCAGGCTGCTGTTGTTGTTGTTGAGGGCTAGACCATTTGAGATTAGGGTGATTCCTCCATCCGGGATTGTATCTGTTGCTGGAGAGGTCATAATTGTTCTGCTGTGGTTGATTTTGCTGCTGAGGTTAAGGAGGTCTATTGTAAATGTTTGCAGCATAAGCTTCAGGCTGCTCAATTGCTCCAGGTAGCTGCATAGAAGGGCAAAGGTCTGTATGGTGGTCAGCAGAGGAGCAAAAACCACAGACTCTTGCGACAGGTACATATTTATGATTCAAGGCCAGCTGGGTTAGCAAGTTAACCAAGGCATCTAGTTTACCTTCAAGCTTCTTAGTTTCAGATGATGTAGATGAGTTTGTAGCTACCTCATGCACTCCTCTAATGACTATAGCATCATTTCTGGCGCTAAACTGCTTGGAGTTGGAAGCCATCTTCTCAATTAAATTTCTGGCTTCAGCAGGGGTCATGTCTCCAAGGGCTCCACCACTGGCAGCATCTATCATACTTCTCTCCAATGTTACTGAGTCCTTCATAAAAATATTGGAGAAGAAGCTGCTCCGAAATCTGATGGTGAGGGCAATTGGCACATAGTTTTTTAAATCTCTCCCAATATTCATATAGGCTCTCCCCACTGAGTTGTCTAATACCTGAAATATCTTTTCTGATGGTCGTTGTCCTGGAAGCAGGGAAATTTTTTTTTCTAAGAATACTCTCTTGAGGGCATCCCATCTCGTGATGGACCTTGGAGCAAGGTAATATAGCCAGTCCTTTGCCACTCCCTCTAAAGAATGAGGAAAGGCCTTCAGCAATATGTGATCCTCCTGGACATCTGGTGGTTTCATAGTGGAGCAGACAATATGGAATTCTTTCAGGTGTTTGTGTGGGTCTTCACGTGCAAGGCCATGAAACTTTGGAAGCAAATGGATCAGTCCAGTTTTAAGAACATATGGGACATCCTCATCAGGGTATTGGATGCACAAGCTTTCGTAGGTGAAATCAGGTGCAGCCATTTCCCTTAGAGTCCTCTCACGGGGTGGAGGTTGTGCCATGTTCTCAGAATGTTCAAAATTATAATGCTCAAAATCAGGATGTTCAAAATCACCAATAACAGAATGCACAGACTCACCAGTAATGGAATGCTCAGGATGATCAAAAGGTACAAAATGATGCCTAACTAATCTATGAAATGTCCTATCTATCTCAGGATCAAAGGGTTGTAAGTCAGATGGATTGCCTCTAGTCATACACTACATTCAGCATGCACAACTAGTTGCCTCCTCATGTAAATAAAAGTGTAGGTTTGAACTACAGCTACCCTCAAATGATATCCAAATGACTTGAAATTTTGTGAGCAACCTTATAAAATGATGAGAAGATAGCACATAAAATTTCAAACAAAAATTAAAAGTCTAACTATGGAAGCTAAAAATGGTAGTTTAAGAAAAATAAGAGAATAAAACTTGAAAAATAAAAAACTTTTGACAAAATCACTTTTTTTGGACGATGGAGACCTCAGCCGGCCTATGGCCAACTACCACGGTGTAGGAAACTTTTTTCTACCCCAAATACATATATAATAATAGTGATTCTGATAACCGGAGCAAAAGTTATGGCCGTTTGAAGTTTTGACAAAAATAAAATTTGCTACTTTTTTGAAACTTTCAAATCTGACCAAACTAAAGGCTCTAGCTATTTTCCCCACAAAATATGGATTAAAAGAAGTAACTACAAAAAAATTCAGCCAAAAATAACAGTTCTAGCTACCAAAACAAAAAATCCCAATTAATTCAGCAAGGGTGGTCGCTAAAATCCGTCGCTAAGGGATTTCCACTACTACTTTGTTTTGCCGCAAGCAAAAGTGGTCACTAAATCCGTCGCAAAACACTATTCACAGCAAAACACCCAAAACTGAAACATGGGAAGCGCTTAATAGAAAAACTAAAATAGAACACACACTAAACAAAATAACAAGACACTAAACAACACTAACACAAACACTAACACAACACTAACAATTAAACATAAAACACGAAAGAATTAAACAATAACACAACACTAGCTATTATGAATCTTTGGACACTGCTCCCGGGCAACAGTGCCAAATTAGATCGAGGCCATACCCGAATCAAATAAACATTAAAATGCAGTAACTAGGAAGTGATCCTAGGTCGTTTCCCAACGAGCAATGAAAAACTAAATGTTCATAATATACTTGCAGTAACAGTAACAATGGGGGGGGGGGGGGGGTTTGCTTGTTTTGTGAATTAAAGAACAAGCAAACTGGAATACGAAATTAATAATAGTAAAAATGTGTTGTTTCCTCTGATTCAGAAGCCATTCTCTTGTCCTAGGTTATGAAGAATTCGTCCCTAACAGTCAACCACTTAATCCAACCCTATTTTAATTTGCTAAGTGAAAATCAATTTAGGGCTGTCAATATGTGATTAAGCAACACGTACACCAATTAACCCCTTGTTCATTAAGCACGAATGCAATTTCAGCATAGAGGCAATTAATCGAACACGAAGTGTGCACAGATTAACAAAATGCATGTGGGTTAATTAGTGAAAGGAAAACTGTCAGGAAGCCACAATATAAACAGAACCTCGAAGAGAGTTAAGCTTCATCCTCAGAAGGAAACAACACCAGAAATTTAGCCTTCCATAATTTCAACCAAGAACAGAAAACACAATTGAAGCTAAAGGCAGAAATGTAAATGAAACTGGAAATAGAAACGAGAATGAAACTAAAGCAGAAACGTAAATGAAACTAAAGGCAGAAGAAGAAATAAAAATGAAATTGCAATTAGAAGCAGAGAATCAAAAAGTGCATTGCGTGAACAGTAACAATAAGCTCGAGAAACGTAATTTCAGCCCAAATAAGCCCAATGTTTCATTAATTCCTGAAATTACATTAAAAACATCAAATTAGCTGAATGAGCCCAAATAATAAAACTGCCTAATTAATTTGACAATTAAGACTAATCAGTAATTAAAATGGTGCAAAAAGGATTTAAGAAATAGAAGAAAATGATGACACATCACACATATTATAGTTGAAGGGTATAGTTGCAATTGACCTATAGTTGGGGGGGGGGGGGTTACTTGTTATTTTGGATCCATGATTTTATCATATAAATTTCTTGCTTGATGTAATATGTATTAGAATCTAAAGCATTTGATACTATAGGACTTGCAAAGGACAAATTCAGTCACGGTTACTGTGAATAATCTCCTCCAAATGTGATGAATCAAGGTATTATTTTACTCCTCAAGGAATATGAAGAATCAAGGACATAGAGTTACTACAATTGTCCTTGGAAAGGCACACGCTTTCATTTTATGTATATAGAGTCAACACATTCAATCTGTTGTACTCAAGAAAGATAGCAAAAAATATAGGCATTTTCTTTCTTTCTTTGTCTTCTCCTTGATTTTGTAGTAAAATAAATGTGGGGTGTGTTCCCAAGTTGGGTAAGTTCCTATCTGTCATGGTTCCATTTCAATTGTAATTTTGAATTTGCTGCTACCTCCAAAATATGATGTAATTTTCTTTCCACTCCCCACTCCATTTTGTGGGGTTGGCAGAGAGAGTGAGGGGAATATCAATTATCTTCAAGTGACTCAATCTGAGTCATGCAACATCTAATTCGAATGTGATCTAAAACTATAAAATAGATTCTCTATTATCACGGTGTGATTGGTAGATGGTAGCAGAAAATAATTGGCTAAAGTGCACATTTGATCTCCCTATTTTAGTAAAGCTGTGATTTTGGTTTCCCTGGTTTCTAATTCAGACATTTGGTGTCTCTTGTTTGAAAAATTCATAATTTTGGTGATGTCGTTAAATCCTAACGATGATAGTTAGGAGTAATGTGTTGACTCACTAATTGTTGATGTGGCATGTACTGGGTAACTGTTAGTCGGTGAATACGACTAACTTTTGTGTTTAAAACTTGTGTAAATTGTATCAAACTCCTCCAAGTTATGATTATTTTGTAGTGTTATAAGTTCTTTTAGTTAAAGATACTTAATAAATACTTAGTGATTCTATTTTGTGTGTTTAATAATCATTTTCTCTCAATTTCAGATTAATTAGGCAAGTTTGTGAAGTGCTGATTTTTACCTTCTCGCTAAGCCAATCTGCTGGCTAAGCCAATCTGCTGGCTAAGCGAGCCATCCGCTGAGCGCAACCCTCCTCAGCTGAGCGCGAGGAAGAATCTGGAAGAAGGATGAGCTGTGCATGTTCGCTAAGCGAAGGGTCATCCCGCTAAGCGCACCACTTCAGTTCATTCGCTAAGCGAGAAAAGCACGCGCTAAGTCGATATTCAGTAATGTGCATTGAGCGGATCAGAGTTGTGCTAAGTGCACGAGCACGAACAAAGCCACCTATTTAAGCCTGAAATCAGAATTAGAGAGGGAGTTTGGCCATTTTTCTTGAGGAGCTCTTGCATGTCTTCAGTTCTAGAGAGAGAGGTCCAAGTTCTAGAGAGTTTAAGAGATTTTGTTGTGTGAAGATCTGCAGAGACCAGACCTGGAAAAGGAAGCCGTCCTGAGAGCGTGAGCTGAGTTTGTGAGTGATTGAGAGGTCCTAGAGGTGGAGGAGACATCCCCACCACTTGTATTTCTGCAATCTTTCATCTTTCTCTTTTCTTTGTTGCAAAGGAAGCTTCCCAAATATGGAAAGCTAAATCCTCTGTTGGATCTTCCTTCTAGGTACTTGATGTAAATATCTTTTTATCTATTTAATGATGTTTTGTGTGTTCACTGTGCTATCATAACTTCATTCTACCATTCCTTTACCTTGATCACGTAGATGCATGTGTCCTTAGGATCATTCAACAGTGGAAACTGGTCTGATTCTTAGAACTTGATAGGACGGGGCTAGTTTGTCGTATTTTCATGAGGAATCGGGGTACGGTAATCTAGTTGTTGTATGTTTGTCTTAATGCGGTCATGGTTGAGTTTAGTCCAACAAGAGGAATTTGCGGACGATGCTTGATCAGGATTAGGCTAGACTATCATGAGGAATCGAGGTTTAGCATTTCAGGAGACACCATAGAACACACAAGCATTATTAAATAGAGAATATCCTTTAAGCATCAGGCACCTACTAGGAAGACCAATGTGTCACCTTCTTTTCTTCACGCATAATTTCTCACGTGATTTTCCCTTCTTAATAGTTAGTTTACACATCTGTTCATATAAATACATCTCTTTTCACACTATACACTTGTTTACTGAAATAGCTTTTCCAAGTAACACAAGTTCCCTGAGAGTTCGATACTCGATTCTTACCGTTTTATATTACTTGCGCAATCTGGTGCACTTGCAGGAAGCAAACAAGTTTTTGGTGCCGTTGTCGAGAAACTTATTTTTATTTGGAAAGTTAGATCATTTTTAGGTGTCTATTCTTTATTCGTTATTCTTTGATTATCTGTGAATATTTGTTCTCAATTCATTTTTGTCTTCTCTTATTGAATTGGATAACCGCTGTGTCTGTTAGTATTTTATATGCATAGATCTCCCACAGGCAATTTAGTTCCTCTGGACTTAGAAATTGAAGCTACATTGAGAAAGAACAGGGTCGAGAGGAGAAGGAAACTTCTGCAAGACAGAACAGTTGCATCTATTCTTGAGGAAGAAACTCATTTTTCTTATTCATTATCACCTGATTCACCATCATCAAGGGAATCCGCTACTCAATTGTCTGAAGCCGCCATCATGGCAGACGAGCAACACCAAAGGATCACCCTTGAGAATTATTCAAGCAGCTCAGTACCACAATTCTTTACTTGCATTGCACGTCCTGAAGTGCAAGCTCACAACATCAACTACCTGCATTCTTTAATTCATTTAATACAGGGAAATTTATTCCAAGGATTACCTAATGAAGACCCCTATGCACATTTGGCAACGTTCATTGAAATATGCAACACAGTTAAGATTGTCGGTGTGCCGATGAAGCTATTAGACTCAACCTATTCTCATTCTCATTGGTAGGAGAGGCCAAGAGGTGGCTTCACTCATTTAAAGGTAACAGTCTAAAAACCTAGGAAGAGGTTGTTGAAAAGTTCCTAAAGAAATACTTCCCAGAGTCCAAGACCGCGGAACGGAAAGCTGCAATCTCTTCATTTCATCAGTTCCCTGATGAATCTCTGAGTGAAGCATTGGAGAGGTTTAGAGGTTTATTGAGAAGAACTCCCACCCATGGGTTTTTAGAGCCAATCCAATTGAATATGTTCATAGATGGGTTGAGACCACAAACCAAGCAACTACTAGATGCTTTTTTAGGGGGAAAAATAAAGCTGAAGACCCCGGAAGAAGCAACTGAGCTAATTGAGAATATGTCAGCCAGTGATCACGCCATTCTGTAAGACAGAACCCATCAACCCACAAAGAAAAGTTTGTTAGAACTATCATCACATGACTCTTTATTGGCACAAAATAAGTTGCTTTCTAAGCAACTTGAGATTTTAACAGAAACACTTGGTAAGTTGCCAACTAAACTGTCTATTGGTTAACCTTCACATTCTTCTGTTTTGCAGGTTACAGGTTGTACCATCTGTGGTGAGGCTCATGAAACAGGTCAATGTATTCCCATTGAAAAAAACAATCAAGGAATTCATTATATGAGAAATCAACAGTGACAATGGTATATTCAAGGAGGATTTTCAGGCTTCCAATAGAGTCCTTATAATCAACAAGGACAGTGGAGGTCACACCCTGGTAATCAGTTCAACAAAGACCAGGGTGGACCTTCGAATAGGCCAATCCAGCAAGGGCCTAACATCTTTCAGAGGATTACTAAGCTGGAAGAGACTTTGACTCAGTTTATGCAGGTAACAATGTCAAATCATAAAAGCACTGAGTCAGCACTGAAGAACCTTAAGGTCCAGGTGGGACAACTGGCCAAGCAGATAGCTGACAAGTCATCCAACAATTTTTGGCAAATACAAAGAAGAATCCCAAGGAGGAATGCAAAGCTGTGATGACAAGAAGTAAAAGGTTTGTGGAGAATGAGGAAGAGAAGAGTGTTGGACTCAAGAAGAAAGTTGTTGAAGAGAAAGGTACTGATGGCAAGAAAAATGATGAGCGAGGTGAAAATAATCAGGAAAAAGAGAAACAAATAATGGTCAATAAAAAAGAATTGAATGACCAAGAAAAAGAAAAAGAAGTAGAAAAAGAAAAAGAAAATAAAAAAATTGAAAAAGATGAAAAAAAATGAGAATGAAAAGAAAAGTAGAAGTGAAAAAGCTGTGAATGAAGCTGCGGAAGTACCATATCCTGTGGTACCTTCCAAGAAGGAGAAGGATCGTCATTTGGAGAGATTTTTAGATATTTTCAGGAAACTAGAGATAACAATGCCCTTCGAAGAAGCTTTACAACAAATGCCACTCTACTCCAAATTCTTGAATGATATGTTAATAAGGAAACATAAGTACATTCACCAGGAAAACATTGTAGTGGAAGGAAATTGTAGCGCTGTGATTCAAAAGATCCTTCCACCTAAGCATAAAGACCCTGGGAGTGTATCTATTCCTTGTTCAATTGGAGAAGTCGCTGTGGGAAAGGCTCTTATTGACTTAGGAGCCAGTATAAATTTAATGCAACTCTCCATGTGTAGAAGGTTGGGGGAGTTGGAGATAATGCCCACTAATATGACTTTACAACTGGCTGACCGCTCCATTACCGGACCATATGGAGTAATTGAAGATGTGTTGGTTAGAGTGAAACATTTTATCTTCTCGACAGACTTCATGGTAATGGATATCTGTGAAGATACTGACATTTCTGTAATATTGGGAAGGCCATTCATGTTAACTGCAAGCTTCATAGTTGACATGGGTAGAAAGAAGCTGGAAATGGGTTTTGAGGAGTAATGTGTTGACTCACTAATTGTTGATGTGGCATGTACTGGGTAACTGTTAGTTAGTGAATACGACTAACTTTTGTGTTTAAAACTTGTGTAAATTGTATCAAAGTCCACCAAGTTATGGTTATTTTGTAGTGTTATAAGTTCTTTTAGTTAAAGATAGGTAATAAATACTTAGTAATTCTATTTTGCGCGTTTAATAATCATTTTCTTTCAATTTCAGATTAATTAGGCAAGTTTATGAAGTGCTGATTTTTACCTTCTCACTAAGCCAATCTGCTGGCTTAGCGAGCCATCCGCTGAGCACAACCCTCCTCGGCTTAGCGCAAGGAAGAATCTGGAAGAAGGATGAGCTGTGCATGTTCGCTAAGCGAAATATCTAAAGGCCAAATGCATTGCTCGGTGGGTGGTGGCCACCACTAAAAACACTATGGCAGTTGGCATAGTAGCCACTTTAGCAAAGAAAGTGAGATAACCAAAAACTTCATAAATTTGTAAAAATAGACATTAGATGGTCCTAGGATTATTAAAAGTTAATAACTTTTATTTTATACCTTAGGAAGAAAGAAAACAATAGCAACAGGCCAGATGGAAGAGGAATAAAAAAATAAAACAGCACAGCAATCACACACACACAAAAAAAATCATGCCTGGGTTAACTATATTATTATGAGTATAGCAGTAAAATCTAAAATCACATTCAGCAGTAGTTATTAGAAACACAAACAAATGACATGACCTATCCCCTTAACAAAAGGAAAGACAAGTACATAGACAGTGATTTCTGATCCCTAATTAGTTTGAGGGTGTCAATGCATTAAAAGCACCTAATTCGTTGTAGAGCACTAGAAGAAGTGGATTAGGTTAAAGCAAGAAGTTTGACACCTCATAAGAGCATGATTCCATGACAGTTGATATCAAATGAGTATAACAATTTATGTAACAAATTTTCCACTAATCAAAGAGATAACAAGTTAGTAGCTTAATCATTAACTCAATTTCAATAGTAAAGTTTGAAACTTTAGATGACCAAAAATCAATCATGCAATTCAATACACCTCACAAGGGCATATAATTAGATTTCAACGACGAAAATCAATATCCAACAAACTCAAAAACCACAGAACCCCATCCATCAGTTAGATTATTTCCATTCACGCAATGCCTAGCCTTCAACATGGAATCAACACTAAAACCTTTTGGCGTATCTGGACACACGGTGTTCAATTGAAAATAAATTAATAAATAGAAGAACTTACGAGATTGAAGGTCAAAACGCAGAACGGGGTCGTCGCTCTACCTCGTCGTTCAACACTATTTTGTTTCAGCCACAATAGAAAATAGGAACGCTAGGGTATGCAGCACCAGCGTGGTCAATTTCACCGAATGGTACGGTCCAATAGTATTGGGCCTAACTCTTTAGGGAAAGGAAAAAAACTAACTTTGATAACTATTTATTTTGAACCATAGTACTTGTTTCACGAAATATTATTGATTTCTGAAATCCGGAGATCAAAATATATATTTTGATGCTTGTTTAAAGGTTATAAAAAATATTTTTTATTCAGAATTCATTCATAGGAATTCATACTACACAAGTTTCTTTATCTTTCTAATTCCTATTCATTTAATATTTTATTTTAAATTAAAAAATTCAAAAACATTCCTAGAAATTAAAAATAGGATAAAGTATGTTTTTTCATCCTTAAATATTTTCAAATTTATTATTTCTGTCTTGAACTTTTTGGCAACAGGTCTTAGTCGTCAAACCTTTTATTTCATTTGGTGTTGTAGTCATTTTCTTTTATTTTGGATGCTAAGTAATTACATGACATTTGTTTTATTACATTTTTTGTGACTAAAAATTGCATGAATAATGTATTCTTGAAAGGATTAACAATTTATGGAACCTTATAGCAGCCACAAATTGCAATAATAAAATAAAAAACCATTTAAGCATCATTTCCTTAAAACACATTGTTCCCTCCTCCATCTTTCAATCTCGTAACACATTATTTCTTTCGTTCTTGAAACCCTAACCTACTAACCATTCACTATTCAAACTTATCCCTCCCATCCCCACCCTTGAGTCCTCACCTCGTATTCTTACACATACAAATAAGAAACACAATGCAGAACAACATAGCATAAACCTTAATGGCACAAAGTAAGATGGAATAAATATAGATCACTGACAACAACTTTGAGGTCGTCAACAGTAGTGACGATGTCAACAGTGTTGCCATTTTAGTTAGCATAGGGTTGGACTAGACGCGGGCAAATAATGTGTTTGAGATTGAGCGTGTTGGAATTGTAGGGCAAAAGAGGCAATGTATTATCAATGTGGCACTTAAGAGAGGAATTAGGATGGTGCATTTGAGGATAAGAAGAAGAAGCACCCCAAGAAGATCTTCATTGCCATTTTAGATCAAAGTGTATGAGGTTGGTGCATTTTAGATCTAAGCATTTTTTGTCTTCTTCTATGCAATTGAATAATAGATCTAGAGTTGTGATAGTAGTTTTGAAGAGTTCAAATGAAGCCCTTAATGTTGCAATAATAGATTTGGATTTTTGAATTTGGTTTTGGTGCTTAATGGGTTGAATTTCTTGTTATTTGTCAGGGATATTTTGGCAAGTGCACCAATCGAACAAGTAATATCATGGATCAGTCCATATATTGTTTCCCAAGACACTCGTACAATATAAGTAATGCAACAAACTATTAACTTAGGCTTAAAAACAATACAAGAAAACACTAAAAACACAAACTTCAAGGAAGATTTGTGAAGTAACAAACATATCAAGTGATAAAGCAAGAAAGTATATACTTTTTATGTGGTTTTAAAACAAGAAAACACAATTAAAAGGATGTTACACGGATGGTAGAAGTTATTGCATGGCTCGATTTCACATATTCTTTAGTATCTTCATGCATTAACATGTCATACATTTCTCATTCATGCTTTAATGTAAAAATCAGTCAATAATTTTTTTAATCCTAATTCCTTAGGTAGAAAGAGCGTTAGATACCTCCCCTGAGTCAGGATTCCTAGAAAACTTAATGAAGGCACTAGCTTTAAGCTTTGTGATCATAAGAATGGGCAGATCCAGATGGGTTCTATTTGCACAGGTACCTAATACATCTCACATGAAAAACCCACTAGTAAGCTCCCTTTGAGAAGATGTTTACAAACTCTCTATGGCTAGATATATTTGGCTCTACAAATCAAGAAAGTTTGGGCTAAGGAAGCCTAGTATCAAAAGCTAAAGATATATATTTACAATATGACTTTTGATCTATGTCATCTCTATACTATTTTCCTTCCTAACAAAGAACTCCAATTGTATTTCAATCTCCTTATATAGGTTCAACCTACTTATATAGGCACTTTGAAGATTACCGTTGCACCTTGTCTCGGAGGCCAAGGATATCCTTTGTGAGTTGTCTCCAACACACAACTTGTTCTTCCTCCTTCCTTAGTTGTAATAGTTTGCTCTAAACTTTGAATTTTGAAACATGTTTGTTGGTGCATGTTGTTGCTCAATAACTCATGACTTCTCTTTTTTCCAGGATAGTCAAGGTGAGGCTTGCCACTTCTTTAGAAAAGTAAGTCTTTTGCAGAATGGTGTTGATCTTTTCTTGATTGTTATAGATTGTGAGAGACTACATTTCATCTTCATGGTTGCCTTTCTTTTGCAAATAGACTCGTTAGATTAAGATAGCTTCACTAAGCCATGTGCATCAGTAAACTATTACATGACATAGATCTTCATAATTCTTGGTCTGTGCTTCTCGACTGTGTAGAAATGTTTGTCTTCACTTGTTTCCTTCAACATTGCATCTTTTTATGATCCTTGTCATGTGTAGCGTCTGGTATCTACCCCTTGACTTAAACTACCTTCATAATCATGCTTCTAGTCATGTACTACTTTTGATATTTGGGCTTTGACATAGAAATCCTAATTGCCCTTATGCTTCTGATGTTGGATATGCTTCATATTCGAGAATCAAGGTCGTAGGTTGTTCGCTGGTCAGTAAGTGTACCGATTCGCACAAGTAGTATAAAATGGATCGAGTATTATATCCTCAGGGAATTTGTTTCACCTAGACCATGTACATTCAGTATGTAAACACTCATGGATTTAAATAAGGCAAATGTTGAGTTCTTAACTAGAAATTCTATTTGAACATAAACTAAATATCTAAAGCTATAGAAAGTGAAAACTATCAAGTTTAGAGCGTTAGGGAGTATTCTACTGAATTTCTCTTGATATCTAAAATGTGTTTTTCTCTATTTAACGTTATCCTAGTGTTCTTATGCTGAGAAACTACTCAAACCATGATTCTTCAGATGAATGAGCCTAACTCTCTTTAGATTTCGTCCTTGATCCCTCAATAAACTTGTTCTAAAAGAGTTGCACTAAGCCTACAACATAAAATGGACTAGATCATCACACTCCATTCCTAGACATACAGATTTCTAGCTTGCACTATCAAGTTCTAAGGTTTTAAAGCATTTCCCAAAACTAAAAAGCCTAACTACACATACAAATGGGTGATCAATCCATAAGCATGTAAAATAAGTATAGATAGAAACAATGAACACAAAAAAATAACATTAAATAGATAGTGAGAATATTACATCAAGATTGTTCAGTAGAACTCCCCAACAAAGAAGCTTAGCCTTCTATTACAAGCAAAGCTTCAAAACTAAGAAAGAAACTATTTTTGGTGAAACAAATTGGAAGAAGATGGTGGAGGATGTCTCCTCCAGCCTATAAACCCTAAATCTCTTCTTTTCCTGAACTAAGCTCTCTCTATTGCTCCAAACTTGTCTCCCTTTCTCGAAACTCCGCCAACCTCAGTGTTTTAAAGGCTCTTGGACTCTTCAGCTTCCGAAGGCTCGCATAGTGAGCATGGCTCGCTAAGCGAGAGTTAGTGAATTTTCGCTTAGCAAGAGTGGACACGCTAAGCGCGAGAAGAAACAACATCCTCACTGGGCAGGCTGGCTGAGTGCACAGATCTCTGACTTCTACTCTTCTAGGTTTTCCCATCCGCTAAGCGGGCAGGTGATGTGCCATCATTTTCTTCTATTTTCTAAACCCTTTTTGCACCATTTTAATTACTGATTGGTCTTAATTGTCAATTAATCAGGCAGTTTTATTATTTGGGCTCATTTAGCTAATTTGATGTTTTTAATCTAATTTCAGGAATTAATGAAACATTGGGCTTAACCCGGATTTTGGTTATGGACTTGAAGAGGGCAAATAAAGCAGCGCTTACCTTAGTTAATTTCTAATTAGGAAATTTCGCAATTTTATTTTATGTTGTTAAGTGTTTATTTCATTTTGGGCCAGAGTATTGTAATAGGGCCCAATGACTTTGAGTGACTCTTTTTAAATAGCAGCCTTGGGATTCGTGCAAGGCATTATGTTATGCTATTTTCATTATTCAGAGCTTTGGTTTTAGGTTTTCACGTTTTTCTGTTCCCTTGTTACAATTTTCATTCTTAATGCAAATTTCCGTTTTCTGCTTCTAATTACGAGTTCATTCGTGCTTTTTCTTCTACTTTCATTTACGTTTCTGTTCATTTACGTTTCTGTTCATTTATGTTTCTGTTTCATGTTTCATTTGCGTTTTCTGTTTGAATCCAAGAAGGCTAGATTTTCTGGTGTTGTTTCCTTTTGAGGACGAAGCCCAACTCTCTTTGAGGTTTCGCTTGTAATGTGGTTTCCTGGCAGTTTTCCCTTCATCAGTTATCCCAATTTAGTGAATATTAATCAGTGCACGCTTCCTGTTCGATTAATTGCCTCTGAGCCTAACTTGCGTTCATGCTTAATGGACGAAGGGCTAACTGGTGTATGTGGTGCCTAATCACGTATTGAAAACCCTAAGTTGATTTTCGCTTAGTAAATTGAAATAGGGTTGGATTAAGTGGTTGACTGTTAGGGACGAATTCTCCATAACCCAGGATAAGAGAATGGCTTCTGAATCAAAGGAAACAACCCATTTTTAATATTAGTAATTTTGTATTCCAGTTTACTTGTTCTGCTCTTTAATCACAAAACAAACAAACCCCCCCCCCCCCCCCAATCGTTACTGTTATTGCAAGTATATTATGAACATTTGGTTTGTCACTGCTCGTTGGGAAACAACCTAGAATCACTTCCTAGTTACTGCATTTTCATGTTTATTTGATTCGGGTACGGCCTCGATCAGCAGGATGTCTCACTAAGCGGATGCATCTCGCTGAGCGGATACACTTCGCTAAGCGAGTCATTAGCTACTTTAACCTTCTCTTCTTTGGCCTTAAACTGAGTTGGATTCAACATTAGGTCACAAAATTGGAGTTTCTAACCTATAAAATCACATAATAAATAAAATATGTACAATTCCTACAAAAAGAACCATAAATAGGAGGCGCAACGCTATTTCTTTGCAAATATTCAATACCAAACTAACTCATGAATAGCAACTAGCATAGGCTAATGCTTCACAACTTTTCATCTTGCTTCTTGATAAGTCTTATTTCTTTGAAAGCACTTCAAGCCAAAATGTTAGTAGCAAAAGTATAAAGGACTTAAAATTTGTTTCTTTAAAGTTTGTTTCATTAAAACATGAATATCATAAAAGGGTTATGCTTCAACAATATGTTTGATTCCTTGTCTGACCAGTTCGATTGACCAAGTTGAGTTGGGTTTTAAAATTGTTATAAATGTTCTTAATTAATATTAAATGCTCTTAATATATAGCAATTCTATAAATGCTCTTAATGACCTATTAAATAAGAAGATAAATGTTTTTAGATGCACCGTCTTTTACTTGAAACTCCCCTTGGTCTATTTTCTTTTACATTTCAACCAAAAAAAATCATTAGATTATCATTTTACAATATTGATGAAGCATTAACCATTCTTTAAATCCTTAACCATTTATTGTGGAGCGAGAAAATAAAAAAAAATATATAGAAGAGACATAATCTATTGAATATGAAAGACAAGAGATATATTAGAAAATTGCATAATGTTTTATATAAAAATTTGAAATATTAACTAAGGAGTTGCAACTTAGTTGTTTGACCGATATTCATGAGTTATTCTAAACCAACTACTACTTGAGTTTGATTCTTATGGATTCAAAAACATTAATTACATTTAAAATCATGCACATTTTTTTTTAATTTTGACAACTCAAGTATGATCTAATAATTTATTTATTGTTCTTAGAATTTGAATAATAAATATATTATTTGTTTAAATTGAAATAAAAAAAATAAAATCAAAGGTGGACCACATTTTTACATCTCTCTGACCTCCCCTCCTTTTTTCTTCAAGAATATTCCTCTTTTTCCCTATAAAAAACCTCAAAACTTGGTCTTCATGCTCATTCTTAGCGAGACGACATGAGGAAAACCAAAGTTAGTGACAATTATCACCTCTTTAGCATGTCTATTATTTCAATTTCTTCTGGTTTGATCTTTGGGTTGAGATTCCGTTTGACAAAATTTTGTAGAGAAGAGAAGACAAATGGCATGCATGAAATACAGTCTATACAAATTTTGTGTGAAAGAATAGCTAGAAAGTCATGTCAAATAGTCTATTACCTTAACTTTTTTTGGATCAATATCTGGATCTAAATTAAGACCTAAATCATACATGTGTTTTGTCTATTTTTCAATGATTTTTTGGGTCTTGATTTTGACTCAAAATTGATCCAAAGAAGCTTACGCAATAGGCTATTTGATCCAAAGAAAGTCATCTCAAATAGTCTATTCCTTCCAAACTTTGTCCACATCGCTCGTCACACAGTGGGAGCTTGCTGAAAATTGTCATTTAGTCCTACATTTGGTAGCCATTTTGGCACAATTACGTGATGTCTCTTATTCTTTTGAACTTTTCTATGCCGATTTTTAGTTAAGTTTTAAATAAATATTTTCATAGTTTAAATTTAAATTTTATTTCTTTCTACACTTGATTTTTTTTTGAAGGAATTTTCCGAAAAACTAATTTGGAGAGGAACTTGGAGCACTATCACTGACATTAAAGGAAGAGTGAAGGAGCTTGGAGAGCTTTAAGCAGCAAAAAAGAGCTTAAAAAGCATTGAATTTAGCCCAAGAAATAACCACACAGGTGTCATAAGTCCCCACAACAGTGTGGGTGCTGCTAATGTTAATTGTTATTCATGAGTTATTAGTGTATTGAAAAATTGTAAGAAAATATGCCTCCAATTTATGGTTCTTTTGTGGAAATTGTAAATATTTTCATTCTTGTGTGAATTTATAGATTAGAAACTCCATTTTTGTGATCTAATGTTGAATTCAACTGAGTTTGTAGGCTAAAGAAGAGAAGGTGTAAAAAGTTGCTGATGAACTCGCTTAGCGAGGCAGATTGGCTAAGCGAGCCTCATCTGCTTAGCGAGGCAGCTAGCTTGATTAGCGGATGCAAAACCCTAGAAGAGGATAAGTTAGAGATCAACATGCTCAGTGTGCAGCCAGCCTGCCAAGCGAGGATGTTGTCTCTTCTCGCGCTTAGCGTGACCAAGCTCACTTAGCGGATTTTCACTTACTCTCGCTCAACGAGACATGCTCGCTGAGTGAGCCTTCGTGTGCTGAGAAGTCCAAGAGCCTTTAAAACATTGAGTTGGTGGGAAACCAAAGGTCACCAAGACTAGCCAGCCATTTTGTTACATGAAAACAAAGAGAAGAAGGCAAAGAGGCTGGAGATAAGACATTCTCCCTCATCTTTTTCCATTTTCTTTCACCAAAAATATTCCTTTTCTTGTTGTATGAAGCTTTTCTTGTAATGGAAGGCTAGAACTTCTTGTTGGGGAGTAGTCTACTGAAAAATCTTGATGTAAACTTCTAACTATCTATTTAATGTTATTTTCTGGTGTTTTTTGCTTCTATCTTTATCTATTTTACATGTTTGTGGCTTGATCGCTCATTTGTATGTTTAGTGAGGCCTTTTAGTGTTGGAAAATGCTTTAAAACCATAGAACTTGATAGAGCAAGCTAGAGGCCTATGTATCTAGGAATAGAATGCAATAATCTAGTATGATTTGCACTGTATGCTATTGCAACTCTTTTAGAACGAGTTTGTTGAGGAATCAAGGACAAAAGTTAAGTGAGTTAGGGTCATTCTTGTGAGGAATCATGGTCTGAGTATTTACTCGGTGCAAGAGCGCTAAAATAACGTTGAATAGAGAAAAATCTTTTATACGACAAGGGAAAGTTAAGTAGAAAACTCTTTGACGCTTTTATCTTGATATTTATCGCATCTTTACAACTTTGAGTTTATTTTGTCATCATCTAAGTAGTTTAACACATTGCAGAAAACTTATTCATCATTGAATCTTTATTTTATTTTCAAGTTAAAAAGTGTTTATATACTGAATATACATAATCTAGGTGAAACAAATTCCCTATGGATACGATACTTGGTCTTACCGTTTTATATACTACTTGTGCACATCGGTACACTTGCCGGTAGGCGAACAACTAACATACATTTTCTATGGATTGAGCCATAGTGTTGTGGGCACTCTTGACATGAATTTTCTCTTCTAGTGTGCCTTCCATACCCTTGTGAGCGTACCCACACCGATGTGAGGCATAGGCACACTGGTGTGGGGTGTGTCAGAATTATGTTTAAATATATTTAATTCTATTTTTAATTGGGCTTGGACCTATTCCTTGTTTTTAGGCTTTTAAATAGACCTATTAAGGAGAGAAAAAACATTCTAAATTGAACTCTCTTGTGACAACTTTGGATGTGTAGGGACTTATCTACCATTGTTTCTCTAACAAGGGCTTCTTCCCTTATGGTTCTGAGCAATTCTCTTATCTTGCATTGGAGTTTAATGTAATTAGATCTACTTTTATGTAATTCCTACATTGTTGCTATTTAATAAAATGTTGTTATTGTTCTTCTTCCATTCTTACACCCCACAATGGTATATAATTAGATTTCAATAGCAAAAATCATTATCCAACAAACCAAAAATTAATGACGAAACCATAACCCCATCCATCAGTTAGATTATTTCAATTCATGCAATTCCTAGCCTTCAACATGGAATCAAGACTAAGCCATTTCATGAATATGAACAATTTTTTTTTAATTAAAATAAATAAAAAACTTGCAACATTGAAGAGTTTCAAAATCGAAGGTCAAAACACAAAAATGGGTCATTGTTTCAGTGACTATAGAATAACATGAATGTTTCTTCTTCTTATTCTTCTTATAATCTATGCTACTTGTGTTGTGTGATGTTGTTGTAATTAGTATGCTAGGGTATGTAGCACTTGCATAGTCAATTTCACCAAACAATCTTAATCATTCAGTCCAAAATTGTTGGGCCTAACTGTTTAGGGGAAAAAGGGATAAATACCCATTTTCGTACCTAGAAGTGTTCAGTAGTAACAAATTGACCCTTGAAAGATCAAAAGAATTATTTTTTAGTCCTCGAATTTAAAAAAAGTGTGACATATTTGTCCTTCCATTGACCCACCTGTTGGTCCTTGTGGCCTCAATAACTTAAGAGGGATAGGCTTAGAATGCAGAAGAAGTAACAACAATCAATTTAATAATGTTCTTTAAACATAAAAGACACAATTGATTGCAACAAAATAAATAAGATAAGGGAAGAGAGAATGCAAACACATTTTTATACTGGTTCGGCCACACCCTTGTGCCTACATCCAGTACTCAAGCAACCCACTTGAGTTTTCCACTATCTTTGTAAAATCCATTACAAAGTCTGAACCACACAGGGACAACCCATCCCTTGTGTTTAGATGCTTTACAACAAGAGACTCACAGTCTCTTAACCAATCTCATTGAATAAGAAGAATGGAAGAAGAATTCTCTCTTCAAGAGAAGAATATTACAATGAAGATCATGTAAGAATCCTTATTGATTTTGCAAGTGTTTGGTCAAGGATTTCTTTTGAGAGAGCATTTGACAATGAAGTTCTTTTGGAATCTCTCTCATTGTCTTTTGAGAGGATAAGACATTTTGGACCAGCAAAAAACTCTCCCTTCAAATTCGTGCCCAAGTCACCTATTTATAGGCCTTTGATGGCCATTCACAAATCTAATGAAAAGATGTGACTGTTGGCAGATTTTATGAAAACTTTCCACTGGTAATCGATTACAATGTTTGTGTAATCGATTACACAGTTATAATTTGAAAGGGTTATGACTTTTGAATTTGAATTTCCAAAGTTTCGTTGCTGGTAATCGATTACAGACATATGGTAATCGATTACATGTTGAAAATTCAAATTCAAAACCTTTTTCAACAGCTATTTCTCAACCCTGTCTTCTAGTAATCGATTGCACTTCTTGGTAATCGATTACTAGAGCCTTGCATGTCTTGAAAGCACTTTGTTTTAAGGCAAGGCTTGGTCTTTAGTGAATCTTGAAACAAGGCTTTGTTTGTTGAAGCAATCTTGAATTATTCTTGAAGCAAATGCTTATCATTTGAAGCAGCCTTGTTTGATTCTTCTTTGGCATCATCAAAATCATGTATACATACATTCGCATTCTCCCCCTTTTTGATGATGACAAACATGTGATTTTTTCTCAACACCATCAAAGCTTGCATGATTTACATTCTCCCCCTTTCTCAAGAAAATTCTTAAATCTTCTTGACATCATCAAAATCTTCATGATTTACATTCTCCCCCTTTTTGATGATGACAACCACCTGTAGGTTAGGAGCAACAAAAAAGAAAAAAAAAATCTATTTGCATATAGTTTACTCCCCCTTGGTTTTGCAATGATTGCTTATATGAGACAGTTGAAGATTTCATATTTTTTATATGTAAACAAATTGTCTCATAAACAATAGATAATTTTTCTTACTAATTTATCTTTTATCTTTCTCTCCCCCTTTGTCATCATCAAAAACAAATCATGAATAGAGAGGAGAAAGATGTTACCACTTGTTGCAATGTATGAGAATCAAGTGATACCAAAAGGCATTAAAACAATCATTCAATATTAATCAAGCAAAAACAAGTACAATAACACATCAATCAAACACAATCAAATACAATCAATCATCAAATATTTCAAATCAAATTAATCACAATCATCAAGAACAGTCTAAACTCAAGTAGAAAACAAGCATCAAAAGTAATCAATCAAAGACAAGTGACCTGTTGGTATCATTTGATATTACTTGTTGGGGTTGTTGATCAAGAGGCCTTTGTTTGTTGTCTCCATATATCGCATATTCACTTTTCTTGGGGAGAAATGTGGCCTTCGTTTGCTGTCTCCATAAATCACATATTCATTTATCTTGGAGAGAAATATGAATAAACTTTGATGCATGCCATGTGTTTGGAGAAATTGCTATCAATGTATCAACTTTGCTCTTCTCCATTTTCATAGTCTTTCATCATGATACCCAAACTTATGATTTTCTTCTTTGAATCACTTGAATAATTTATGACATTATTTTCCCAAGTGATATATCCTTTCTTTTCTTTCTTCTCTTTGAAATTCATCTTGTCGGATTTTTCCATTCTTCTTTTAAACACAGGACAATTGAATCTCATGTGCCCAAGTTTATCGCACTCAGCATTTTGGGGCTAAAGAGGAACCTTCTTCTTTCTTCTTTCATCATCATCTTCTTTCTTCTCTAGTTTTTTTTATGTAGTTGCATTTCTCTCAACCATTGTAGGAATAAATGAATCAAATTCAATGGCTTCCCATATCTTTAGATCTATGGCTTCTATAAAGATCTGCATTCGAGTTTTCCAATAATGATAACCCTCACCATTGAACATAAGAGCCTATTGATAGAATTTTCCTCAGAAAATGGAAATTTGGTTGAGGCCATATCTATTCTTGAAGTTTTTAAACTTTATACAAGAATCCCGCTCTGATACCACTTGTTGGTCCTTGTGGCCTCAATAATTTAAGAGGGATAGGCTTAGAATGCAGAAGAAGCAACAACAATCAATTTAATAATGCTCTTTAAACATGAAAGACACAATTGATTGCAACAAAATAAATAAGATAAGGGAAGAGAGAATGCAAACACAGTTTTATACTGGTTCGGCCACACCCTTGTGCCTACATCCAGTACTCAAGCAACCCACTTGAGTTTTCCACTATCTTTGTAAAATCCATTACAAAGTCTGAACCACACAGGGACAACCCATCCTTTGTGTTCAGATGCTTTACAACAAGAGACTCACAGTCTCTTAACCAATCTCATTGAATAAGAAGAATGGAAGAAGAATTCTCTCTTCAAGAGAAGAATATTACAATGAAGATCATGTAAGAATCCTTATTGATTTTGCAAGTGTTTGGTCAAGGATTTCTTTTGAGAGAGCATTTGACAATGAAGTTCTTTTGGAATCTCTCTCATTGTCTTTTGAGAGGATAAGACATTTTGGACCAGCAAAAAACTCTCCCTTCAAATTCGTGCCCAAGTCACCTATTTATAGGCCTTTGATGGCCATTCACAAATCTAATGAAAAGATGTGACTGTTGGCAGATTTTATGAAAACTTTCCACTGGTAATCGATTACAATGTTTGTGTAATCGATTACACAGTTATAATTTGAAGTGTTATGACTTTTGAATTTGAATTTCCAAAGTTTCGTTGCTGGTAATCGATTACAGACATATGGTAATCGATTACATGTTGAAAATTCAAATTCAAAACCTTTTTCAACAGCTATTTCTCAACCCTGTCTTCTAGTAATCGATTACACTTCTTGGTAATCGATTACCATAGCCTTGCATGTCTTGAAAGCACTTTGTTTTAAGGCAAGGCTTGGTCGTTAGTGAATCTTGAAACAAGGCTTTGTTTGTTGAAGCAATCTTGAATTATTCTTGAAGCAAATGCTTATCATTTGAAGCAGCCTTGTTTGATTCTTCTTTGGCATCATCAAAATCATGTATACATACATTCACACCACCATCGTGAACCTTAATGTGAGCACACACGTGGGATTTGGGTTAGTTACGTAATAGTCCTTCTATACAAACTAATTTAATTTAGAAGTTTTTTTTACTCAAACCAAGGAGTGAAGATTATAAAATACTCATTATTTATATGTTATGTATGGTGGTGGTTTGTTATTTGTTGTGGCTAGTTTATGGATCTTGTAACTGGTCCCATATTGTGTGGGTTGTTGCAATGAGGTAATGACGGGAGCGGTGCAAAACTATTTAAAATGGAATCACCACCAATATTTTTTATCTTGAGGGAAAATATTGGAAAACCCTTTTAAGAAATAACCTTTGAAACTAAAGATCGGTTCGGGAGTCACTTACGCATAAAGAAGATTTTAAAATCCTACAATCCCGTTAAGAAAATGATACTTATAAATAATTACACAAAATCTAAACAATCTCATAAATATTTATTTTACCCCAAAAAGAAAATACTTTAGTTTTTTTACTGTCTTTTTTATCTTTTTTTTTATGAGAGAAATGATCTTTGCACAAAGATTTAAGCTAGCAAATTATTAGTCATTAAATTTTCCAAATCAGGTAACATTAAAAATAGATTGTTGCTTACTAAAAAAAATATTTATTTTGTTAAAATAATAACTCTGCGCACCAAAAGCTTAGATAACAAATGGTTATTTTATGAACTTTTATGATTTACGTAAAAGGTAGAATTGTTACTAAATTAATGTCACAAACCATTGCATAAATTAAAAAAAACGTTATTTTTATTTGGAAACACAAACTATATGAATTAAGAAAGAAAGTAAAATCAGAACTTTTATACTACAAGGAAAATTATTCATCACTTTCTAACAAAAGGAAAATGAAAAAAAAAATACATGTCCCTGAAACTAAATCATGACCTTGTATTCTTGTTTTTTTTTTTTTTAAGAAAGAAAATCAAAACTAAACTAACCTATACAAAGAAGCACATATTGCAAAGGACACAACCTTACACTTTCTTATCATTATTTTAATATTTCTAACTTAAAAGATAAAATAACAAAAGTAAAAATAAACTTAATGAATAAATAAAAAAACCTTTCGTGCCTCTTGTATCCTAGAATTATCATTATTTCTTTATCTTATAAAAAGTTGAACTTTCTTTTTATCCACCAAAACAACATATTTTAATATTCTAATCCTAAAATAAAAAAGAAACATTGCCTTTTGACTCATAATATGAAGGTAAACATGTGGTCACAATATATATACGTATTTTATTCAGAAAATAAACATATGGGCTGCATACATACACGAATTCATGAAACCAAAAATTAAATGAAGAAGCCAAACATAACAACATATGAACGAGAGAAAAGAAAAAGAACAAGGACTTGATCTAAAGCACGTAATAGTAAAAGAAACCTGCAAACTTGGACTTAATTTAGGATTCGGAATAAGGCGCTATTGACTTATGTTGCAAGTGTGGAACTACTGACTATAGCAGGATAATCACCTTTTGAAACAATTCTGAAGAAATCGGATTTTTTTTTCCTCCTTCGATATTTCTTTTATAATCCAAGAACAACTTATGAGAGTCTTCTTGTATCTACCACATCTTCTGTAATTTTTACTTTTCTCTTCTTTTTTTTTTCAAAAATATTTTAAATACTTTTTATTTAAAAGATAAAAATACACCTAAATAAAATTGAGTATTCACATGGGTTTTGGTTCAATTCATTTCGGAGACTATATTGGCATTTGTTCACCAAAAACAAGTTGCACCCACGATAAAATCGAGCAACCCGGTGAAATCATTATTTAACGCACAAAAAGCTACCGAAGTTGATTCATCGTTTTACCCTGTGATGTGGTGTAGACAATTACAGGTTGATCTTCGTCTTCAAATGACGCAACGGAAAAGTTTCATCACAATGGCTATGAAGGTTGTTAGAGTCGTTGCTCACTCCAAGGATGGCAGAAAGAAGAAAAGGCATAAGCTTTCTCTTACTCTTTTATAAAGTTCAAGAACTAAATTTGTTCGATATAAAAGTTTAGGGACTAAAAACAAGATTCAATAAAAATATAAAGACTAAAAGGTTGTATCCTAATAACTACAAGTCATTCAATTTTATAATAATTATATATAAATATGTTTATAATGTTATCTTAATAATAACTAATGTTAATAATTAAATATATAAAGAGATAAATGAAACTTATAATAAAACACAAAGCATAATTAACCAAGGTAATAAAAATTAATAAAAAGTCATACAATATCATTTTTATCATATTTGTTAATTAGTATACATATCTCTTTGGGTTAGATTATAATTGGTAGCAACAAATATTATTAAAAAAATTAATATATAATAATTTGATAACTATATTATTAGATTTATTAATAAGTATATATTTTATTAATTATTGTATATTTATTAAACTTTTTGAGAAAAAATTACAAAAAAAAGCTACCGAGGAATCATATATCCATTTCTGATCACCACCAAAATGACCGTCATTGTTGTTGGCGTCGTTACCATCGCCATCAACGCATTTATAAGGAGTCATACTATTTCTCCTTCTTTACCGAGACCAATCTCCTTCAGGGGATCTAAAGGTACTCAAAGATGAGTTCCCCCTCACACTCAAATTTTCTTCATACACTAGAGTCATTTGAACCTTTGAGTACTTCCTTTAGAGACATGAGCTCATTACCACTTAGACCCATCACTCATTCACTTGTAGGTGACAATGAAAATGTTATGCTTATAATAGGAATCAAATTAAGCCTTTAAAGAAAGTTCATTGACCCTTACTAGCTGAACCAATCTTATTGTTCACGTTCTTGCCTCTAGAGTCAAGAGTATGCCTAGGTCAGCATGATATAAAATGCACCCAACAACATATTACAACATGTGTTGGCTAGCCAACGATATTCCACATCCAATGCTAACAAAAGAAAATATGAATTACCAAAATTGAACCAAACAAATAAATGAACTCAACAGAATGAAGGGATAAATTCAACATCATCAAGGAGGCATGGATTGTAAGATGCAATCAACTTTTTTCTTTTTCTGCTGTAATCAAGATTAATTTACATGTTAAATTTATGATACAAAAGAATGAAGATACAACAAACCTCTACAGTGATAACAAAACCTCTATCCTTCGGATAGCAACCAATGAAGTCTGGTAATAAACAAATATACTCTCAAGTAGCCAAAAGAATATGGAACTATGCATAAGAAAGAAAAAAAAAGATAGAAGATCACTTCTCTTATCTTGATGGATTATCTGAGATAGGAAGCATTTCTACCTGTCCACTTTCAACAACCCTGTCATACCCAATCTTCTCTGCTTCTCTACAAATCTGAATATCATTAGGAAAATAGTATTGATAAACAAATTTTACAACCAAATACGGAAGCAATGCTGTTACTATGATTCCAAGCAACAATAACCAGAACAATCCAGTTCCTGCAGCATCAAAGAAGGCCCTGCAAAGTTAAGGAGATGTCAAGGTTAGTCTCTATATACAGAAGCAGAAGCAATATAGGATTGGAAAGGTTTTCAATGCACAGAATGGCAACAGAGAATATCTTATGAATTGGATATTGTTTTCTCCATGATTAGTCAACTCATAGAATAACCCGAGACAAGCCTTATCCTACTAGTTGAGGTCGGCCATGTACCAAACTATGTCATTGAAAACCAAATACGAGTAATTTAGATCTAGATATTTTTTAATGGTTTCTCATCAAGCTTTCTTTAATCTTGTTCTTCTTCCGTGGTTTAAAAACTAAAATAAGTCACTTAGACAAATACAAAAATATGTTGTGTGTAAATAATTCAGAAGTATGAATTATTGTTTTCACTCAGAGGACTAAAATAGCAATGGAAGATGTATCTTGGCTTAACATTAGATGGTGGTAAATATATGTATATTCCTATGGATGGTATACAAAAAAATCTAGCATGCACAACATTAATAAATGCAGCAAAATTCAGAACAATCATAATAGTTGCATCTAAAGTGTCCAAACCAGAGTGATATGATATTTTTATTATAGTAAAAGAAAAATTAAACTTGGGAAAATAAGATTACCATCTTTTCCCTTGGATTTTTTTTTTGTGAAAAACTGTTTAAAAAACATTTGTGGGAACATCCTTTTCTAGGAATGTTAATTTTTTAAAATGGATACCAAACATGAGAAGCTTAGATTCCCAGCCTAAGATTCCTAGGAAACTAAAAGTTTCTTCCCTACCAAATGCCTCCTTACATGAATGCAAGGACATTAGATTTATGGTAAAAATATTAAAAATGAAATAAAGAAAAAGAATGGGAGGAAATGGATAATGCATACAAGTAGCCAGGAAGATTGGGGATAGAATCAATGATCATGACACTAATGAAAGTTGCAACAATGGACCCCCTAATGACAACATGTGTCACCCAATACCACCTTATGACATCCATGGCCAAGTGTAAATTAACCAAAATAACAACTCCTAAAGTCCAAAGGTCTCCAATGCTTGCCACATCAATTGTGCTACTCCAATATGCAAAGAGAGGTGCCCAGAAGATAACCATGCTTTGCCACAAAGTATCTAACATTGTTAACAAAAATAATTTCTTGTTGTAGGCCTCATGTCTCTGTCCTGCCCCATAAAGTTGAGGATACTTAAGGAGAGTCCTTTTACGAAGATCCTTGTTGAGAATACCAACAATTATAGTTGGCAATGAACTATAGATTATTGAGTTATAACGTGGAGCTCCATTCATTTATAGCAGTTGTCAAAGTGAAGGCAGTGAAGAGTACATACCTAGAAAACACATACACATAACAGATTACTAACATGTTGAAATATGAAGAAAACATCTAACAGACAAAAAGAGAAAAATATCATTATTATCATACTTTAGGAGAAAATTGAACAAGTCAAAAGCCACCAAAAAAGAACCATAAAAGCCATTTATTTATTTTTAAAACATAGGGTTGGTTGAATGAAATACAGGCTTCAAAGCACACCACCTAATAACAAAAACTTTTGAAGGTGAAGTTTGTGGCATAATTTGAAGTTGTATGATAAAAGCAGCTACACACACAAACATTTGTTGGATTATAACTTACCAAAATAGGATAAGAACAAGGACAACATTTATGTAAAAATTGTACAATATCATGTAACCAAGTTGTTGGTAGTTCCAATGACCATGTATCAATAAGAGAGGAACTAAAAACCTAAACTGCCCCATTGCAAAATCAGATGCCATTACAGCTTGCCAACCTTCTTGTCCACTGATGCCAACTCCAACATCAGCCATTTGAATCATTGGGACATCATTAGCACCTGTAATGTAACACATGCATAATGGAATTTATTACACCACAAAACATAAATCAGACCAGCCAAAAACTACTCAATATTTTCTATTGCTATCAAACTTTTGAAGGGGAATGATAAGGGCTAACAAAAAATCAATTACCATCTCCAATGGCTAGTGTCATGTCAGATGTTCTATTCTTCACAAGGGCTTTTGCAGCGGAGCGACACGACAACATAGAACAACAGAACATCTACTTGCAAGTTGAAATAACTGAAATCAACATAAGGAGTAGCCAAAATCAGCAAGGAATAAAGTACATTGTAAGCACCATCCAAGAAACCTATTCTTCAGGTTCACTGTCAAGAATATGCACAAGGCTGGTACCATCAATAATCAAGGCTACTGGAGTTGTAACATCCCATTTTTCGTAAACTAATTTAAAAAGAATTATTATTTATAAATAAATAGAGTTTTAAAAAATGATGAGATTTTTGTAATTAAATGAATAAGGAAAAATAACTTTATTAAAATAATGGTTTGAGAAAAAATAAAAAGGGTATTCATTTGATAGAGAATAAAATAGAGTTTGTGTTTATAAAATATAAAAATAAATAAATAGAGTAAATAATAAGTTGTGAGTACCCTAGCTATAAATAATAAAATATTAGGTCAGTTTTCAAATTGGCATAGCTTCTCAGCCTCCTCTTTCTCTCAATTTCGTTTTCTCTTCTCTTTCTCCCAAAACTCTCTCTTTTCCCGCATACCACCAAACCTATCTCAGAAAAACAACGATCTCGGACTTATTTAGCGTTGGATCGTCGTGAAATTTAAGCACCAAGTTTGAAAATTAATTTCGAGTGTTCTAACAGTTGGGAATTACGAAATGATGTCGCAGCTGAGAGAAGTACCCTTCGCATTGTAACTTTTCCTTTCCCGCAGAAACTCAGATCTGGCTCGGTAAAACTATGATATCAAACTCGTTAACCGTTGGATTGTTGTAAAATTTTGATATGTGTTTCGAGATTCATATCCGCACGTCTTCACCGTTGGGATTTGAAAAATAATGTCTGTGGATGGAGAAAGACGCATGGCACGTAGGACCATGGAATGGAGGCTTCAATCCCTTCTCCTTCTCTCTAACGTCTAGGAACTCTAATAGAGCAACCGGAGGAAGAGCTCTAGAGAGCACTAGAAATGCCACAATTGATAACGGAGAATGCTTTAGTGACTACATCGAGGTAAGGGATGAATTATTCACAATTGGGGATTAGTGAGAACATGTGTAGGGATCCTTAGAGTATCAATTGGAAAGGATTTTGAGGTGTTTTTGCAATTTTTGATTCTATCCTTATAATTATAAGTGTGAATTATATAGGTTTGATGAACTAGTTGATGTTCCAATGAGAAATTACTATGAAATTGATGTGTTTTTCTATTGATTGTGAACCCTATAATTCAACCTTTATCTAATTAGTGTGAATTGATGAAATTAAATAAGTAGAGATTTAACGTAAGAGGGAGTGAGACATTGATTTTGTATTTTCTCCTTTTCATGCATTTTAGGTTTTTTTTATAGTTTATTATATTTGAAATTGACCAAAGATTTCTAGTAGACTGTCTGTTGTATTCTTAGATAATATATATGAATTCATGTATACTTATATATATAGGAAAATGTTCATATAATTATTTAGAATTGGTACATTGAAAGCTTACTTTGAAATTCATGATCCAATATGATGTATGTTGCTGCTTTTTTATATATAAATATAGCTATATATTTATTTATATTAATATTTTATGTAAATAATATTGTAGTGTTGTTATGGTGTGATTCCAAAAATTATTCAAGTGTTGGAGTTTGAGAATATTGTTAGATTTGAGGTACATGTGTATTAAGATGTGTGCATTGAGTTGTGAGTTGTGAATTATACAATAACCCGATCAGTGTTGATATTGAGAAAAGTGTTGATGCGTAGTGTTAAAGAGAAAGTGTAGGTTTCCTATTTGTGAACCAGTGTTAAATTGTAGCGCAATGTGTTAAACATATTTGAAACACGAGTGTGAGATCGTGAGTATTGTATAATTCATGAGCAGTGTTTATAAATGAAATATGTGATGAATTGTGGAATAACATGTTGCTTTGAGATTACAGTATTGTTATTGAGATTGAGTATAAGTGCAAAGTTGAACATGTGCTAATTTGTGAGATACGTGTAAACATGTGATGGTGGATTGTGACACTATGAGATGTGAAATTGAGAATGAGTTTTGGCTGTGAATAAGTGTGTGGTTAACACTTGATGTGACATTACTTGTATTGTAAGCTGTGAATTGTACAATAACTCGACCAGTGTTATCTTGAGAAAAGTGTTGATGCACAGTGTTAAAGAGAAATTATAGGTTTCCTATTTAGGAACCAATGTTAAAGAGAACGTGTAGGTTTCCTATTTAGGAACCAGTGTTAAATTGTAGTGTGTAATGATCTGCCTTGTCGCTACGATATCACCACTCTAATAACTCAAGAAATTAAATTCTTTTTCTTTTTTTTTTTTTATGAAAACTCCATTATTTTTGCTTATGAAAATCATAGTAAATTTGAATTTCACTATATATATATATATATATATATATATATATATATATATATATATATATATATATATATATATATATATATATATATATATATATATATATGTTCCCAAACACGCACCAATGTTTAACCGAATACATGAATATTAATATAGTAGTTCAATACACATCATATACATAATAAAGATTAAACCAGTTCGTAGATATAATTAAATCTATGATTTACATCCTTAATCCGACAAAAGAAATCATGAGCCACTATGGAGGAGTTAATTAACAAAATACAACTCTCCCCAAAATAATCCCAACGTCATCACGTCGACTTGGTGGCTCCTCCACAAAATCTCATCCCTGCACCCCACTGCTGTCGTTCTGCTCCCATGAACAAGGTTTGCGATCATCATATGTATCAACCACACGATACAAAATTGCAAAGGTGAATTCATTATAAACAGAACCAATGTTAAATCCAAATAATCACAATTAGCAAGAAAACATAAGCAAACATCATGAGCTTACACAACATTCCTTATTCAACGCTCACATCCAACAATTGTTCATTCTCCACATTCAACAATTACTCGTCATCCATCCATGGATCCAATCAAGACTGCACAGAATGATGCATGCACCTAACTCAACTCTCAGATGCAATGTGGTACGTACCAACAATCAAATCCCAGGAAATAGCCTAAGCGTGTCCACATGACACTCTCACTTAGGAAACCATGCAGAGTTCGTCGAGACCACCTGGTTGTGCACGTAACTGCCCCCTCCATAGATGATCAGCCTGGGGCCCAAAGGAGTTCCCTATCAAGTGACAAGCCCCCTCAATACAAAGTACACTCTGCCACAGTTATTCTATTTCCCGTGTCGTATGAGCTATGAAAATGGCCAAAAGCAAGTGCCAAAGACCATGGACCAATTAAAGTGCCTAAGCATCCCCTCAGAAATGCTTAGATTTTTTAACCACACATGTCCCCCACGAATGGGTCATCCAACAAGGTCAATGCACTCCACCCCCCATGAACATACACTTCATACGATGTATGAACGTGGCTCAAAGCAAGTGCCAAAGACCATGGAAGGTCAGTGCACTTCGCCCCCCACGAACATACACAACATCCAACGTATGAACGTGGCCCAAAGCAAGTGCCAAAGACCATGGGAGGTCAGTGCACTTTGCCCCCCATGAACATACACAACATGCACATGCCAATGCATTTCCAACATCAATCAACATTCCATTTTCACATCATTCTTAACATAGACATCTTCTCGTCTCAATGACGTTATCAACAACAACAACAACCTCATTTCATATTCACATAATCATCAACAATAACATCAATTCATGTTGACATGATCACCATTAACAACGTCATCTCAAATCAATATCATCGTAAATATCAACATCACCACATATTAATTAAAGTCACCAATAGCAACATCAACAATGAGTCGCGTTCTGCATGTAAATATATTTTCCATGCCTGAGGTTCACACTCCCCAAGTCTTCAAACAACACAAGTTTAATAAACAATAATACTATTCATCAACAATAGATATATTGCATCCCATTCGTTAAAAACATAGTTTTTCTTGAAAGAAAATCAGCATGCAACAAGGACAGACAGATATTCTCATAGCTAGGTTCCCTGACCCTAACTATGGTGTTAAAATGGTAAATTTTATAATAACTCCCCTCACCTATCGTGAGCTCTCCGTCAGTTCCTCCTTGCGTCACTTAGAGGTCTCTCTCTCATTCGCACTTGTCGGTCCAATGCAAGTCTCTATTACGCCAAAATGAAAGGAATTTAGTATGGATTTCACAAACAAGGTCAAAGGTAACATTTGGGGTCAAATACCACTGTCAAAACATAAAGGGCTGAGGGGTATTTCGGGTTCTACAGAAATGAAACATCTTTTTGAAATTTCGATCACGCCAATGCGATCGGAGTTCAGTGAATGCCGCAAAAACAACCTCAAGGTTATAAAAAGATAACTTTTACAATGTCTCATTCTCTAGGGTTTTTCAAAGGAAGTGTAAAAACACCCTATTACAGTACCCAACACATAAGAGACACTAAGAGGAACTCAAACTAGTTAGGAGAAGGCTTAGAAGTCAAGATTACCTCAGAGAAACTATGAAAGGGAGGATTGAAGGATTTTCTCCATCGAATCTTCAAGGAGGATTCTGAGGATTCCGCTCTGATTAAAGTGTTCCTCTTGGTGTGGGGGTCCAACGACAAGTAACGGTGGCTCATAGCGGCCATCGATGGTCTTGGGTGGTGGAAAATAAGGTTTTAGGGTTTGGGAGACATTTTTGGGGGAAAAGGAGAGTGAAAATCGTGTTTTTCACGCTAAGGACGTATTTATAACCTGCAACTTTTGCTTAGCGGGCCTGTCTTGCTAAGCCGAAGCCCACTTATTGCGCTTAGCGCAAGGATTTAGGCTTAGCGCAGCCCCCTCTAGGCGCTCAGCGCACTTCCTCTTGGTTGGAATTGGGCTTAGCGCAGCTTTGGGCCGCTCAGCGCAATTCCCCTCGGTTGGAATTGCGCTTAGCGTGCCTTTATCGCTTAGAGGGAGACCAAAAGTTATTATTTTCAAGACCCCAATGGTCATACTGTAGAAACTTATCTTAGGGATGTCCAGACAAAATTTGAAGACGATCCAACGGTTAACGAATCCGGTATCGCGATTTCATCCAACTAGGTTTTGGTAAAATCTAAAATCTCATACTTTCAACTTAGCTCAACAAAACTCCACATAATTCAACATCCATATCAAGAAATTCACACATGACTAGTTCAAGGCATACTTCAACTCATTCAAGTCTATCATATAGTCAAACAACACAATAAATACAATTAAACATTGATTTATAACTTATAATATCTTAGGGTGTTACATAGCGCAATTGTGTTAAACATGTTTAAAACACGAGTGTGAGGTCGTGGGTATTGTATAATTCATGAGCAGTGTCTGCATGCAAAAAAAGTTATTTTAGGGGTTGGACCTGAATCAGGAAGGAGAGGCCCTGACGGACTCTTCGGAATATAGGCCTTGGGGGTCACCCGGTTTGAGTGCTCCTTTAAGCTTGTGCCAATCTCACATAGCGTAACCTTGACTGGTCTCCCTATGATTTTACTTAGTGGGAGTGACTTGACATACCCATTGTATGGTGTGTCTTGTTATGTACTCCTAAGCGCCTAAGGGTGGTTTTTCACTGATATGGTACCACATTGCATATAGGCTTGAGTCTTAGCATAACTATTGCATACGCTTGCTAATTGTTTATTATGAAATTGATGTGTTATTATGTCTTGACCAGAGTGTGTGATTCTTGTGTAATGTGATTGATGATTGAAAAGTGAATTTTGAATGACAAAGTGGTGGAATTACATGAGTTATGTCGAAGCAAGTTTTATTTTGTTTATATGATATGTATATCTAGTTGTCTTGCTTCTCTATTAGTTAGGAATGTGATAACTCACTCCCTGTGTGCTATTTGTGTTTGGATCCTGTGATGATCTTGAACTTTGTGTTCGGGGGAGTATATGACTAGGTGAATTGCTTTTTAAGGAACCTTGTGCTGAAAGGACGTCGAGACACAATGCTTTGATAAGATGTGACATTAGGGCATAAGTCTTTATATTAATCGCATGATGTTAGTCTATTTCATTTTACCTCACTGATGTGACATTAGGGCATAACATCATGCGACTAACATCATGCTTTGAAGATGAGGCTTTAAGAGCAATTCCCTTCTTTTTCTTGTCATTTTCTTCATGTTGATTTAATCTCAACAATTCCATTTCGTGTTCCTGTAACTTTCCAAATAGAGTAGCAAGAGTCATGTTAGATAAATCTCTTGATTCAGTAATGGCTGTTACTTTAGGTTGCCATTCTCTGCTTAAGCATCTTAATACTTTTTTTATGAGATCTTCATTTTGAAACTCTTTCCCTAAGGCTGCAAGATGATTTATTATATGTGTGAACCTCTTTTGCATGTCTTGAATGCTTTCATTTGCATTCATCCTAAATAGTTCATATTCATGAGTTAATGTGTTTATCCTAGATCTTTTAACATCTGCCGTACCTTCATGTGTTAATTGTAGAGTGTTCCACATTTCCTTAGCACTCTTACAATTTGAAACCCTGAAATATTCATCCATTCCCAGGGCAAATGTAATTATGTTTTTGGCTTTTAAATTATATTGTGCTCGTCTTCTATCCTCTTCAGACCATCTATTCTAGGTTTTTCTATTGTTATGCTTTCACTTGTTGTGCTCCCATCTATTGTGGTTCTTTCTACTGTGGTGGGTATATAAGGCCCTATTTCTATGGCTTCCTAAATATTTAAGTCTATTGCCTCAATAAAAATTTGCATTCGGGTTTTCCAGTAGTGGTAACCCTCTCCATTAAAGATTGAAGGTCTATTGATTGAATTTCCTTTTGGAAATAAGAAGTTTGCTGAGGCCATTTTTCTTGAAGCTTCTAAACTTTATACAAGAATGAAGCTCTGATACCACTTGTTAGACAAGTGGCCTCAGATATCTTAAGAAGGGGGGTTTAATTAAGATATTGCAAACTATTTCCCCAATTAAAATTCTATTTCACTTTCTATGCAAGTTACAAATTCCCTTAAAAATGAACTCTTAAATAATGATTCAAATAGAACAATCTGAATATAAATATAAAGCAATAATAAATAAAAGAGTTTAAGGGAAGAAAAAGTGCAAACTCGGATTTATACTGGTTCGGCCACATCCTTGTGCCTACGTCCAGTCCCCAAGCAACCCGCTTGAGAGTTCCACTATCTTGTAAAATCCTTTTCCAAGTTCTGAACACACAAGGACAATCCTTCCTTTGTGTTCAGAATTCTTTTACAACAAGAGACCCTCGATCTCTTAATCCCTTAGATAATTTAGAAAGAAGAGAAGAATGAATCTCTCTTGAAAGATATAGATTTTACAATCTGAGCACTCAATTGATTCCTTATTGAATTGCAAGTGTATTGGCCAAGGAATTCTTAAGAGGATAAAATGTTTTTGCTCTTAGAGAGAATAAGACTTGTTGTTATGAAAAACTCTTAACAAATTCGTGTTTTAAATCACATATATATAGACCTTTGGTGGTCATGTAAAAACCATTTGAGAAGATGTGACTCTTAGAAATATTTTTCTGAAAATCTCCTCTGGTAATCGATTACAGGATTTGTGTAATTGATTACAGGTTTTAAAATTTGAATTAAAATGTTTATTAACAGCTGGTAATCGATTACCAATATGATGTAATCGATTACACAGTCTAAAATTTGAATTCAAATTTTTAATAGCTGTTGTAAACATTTTTTGCCACTGGTAATCGATTACCAGAGGGTAAATCTCTTGAAAAACACTTTTTAACATACATTACTTGGCCAAACCTTTTGCTATATCAATTAGGAATTTCCTTCCTAATGTACTAGTGATCATCTTGATGTTTGTGTCTTGTATTCTTGAATCATTGTCTTGAATTTAAACTTGAAAAACGCATTTGCATCATTTGCATCAAATCATCATGATCATCATGAAAACATCAAAGTCATTTGCTTCTACAGGAGCCTTCTAACCAGTAAGAGGTCACCTTCTTCATGGGGGTAGACTTCCTCACTAGACTCTTCACCCCTTACTTCATCTTCACTTCCACTAGAGGAAGGGCAAGAAGTAGTCTCCTCTTGACTACTATAAATGTCTTGACCCCTCATGATCATGGTTTTCTTTGTGGGGCATTGAGAGGCAATGTGACCTATCCCAAGACATTTGAAGCATTTAATGTTGCTAGTCCTTTCTTGGGAACTAGTCTTAGGGGTGTATTTCTATATGGTCTTACCCTTATCTTCCTTGGGTTTTGAAGGTGCAGCCCCTAAAATTCCATGGGCTTGCTCCTTCCTTGGATAAGAGTGAGAGCCATAAGATTTTGAAGAAGGCTTTCTTTTAAGTTGTTGCTCCACTCTTATACAAAGTTGGACTAGCTCATCTAGGTCCTTATATGGAAGGAGTTCAACCTTGTCCCTCACTTCCATATTAAGCCCACTAAGGAACCTAGCTATGCTTGTTCTTTCCTCCTCCCTAAGTCCAGCTCTTAAAAGGAGAAGTTCCATTTGTTGTCTATATTCTTCAACACTCATACTCCCTTGTCTAAGCCTTTGGAGCTTGTCCATAAGCTCCCTTTCATAGTAGGAAGGAATGTGCCTCTTCCTAAGGGCACTCTTAAGATCATTCCAATACTCTACTGGAGGATCCCCATGAATCCTTCGTTCCCTAACAAGGGAAGTCGTTCCCTAACAAGGGAAGTCCACCAATAGAGGGCATACCCTTGAAAGCTAAGGGTAGCCAATGGAACTTTTCTCTCTTCGCTAATATGATGGCAAGCAAAGAGTTGCTCAACCTTCATTTCCCAATTTAAGTAGGCCTCAACATTATCTTTTCCATGGAAATATGGGAGGCTAATGTCAACCTCTTGAGGCCTTCTATCCTTTTCTTTTCTTTGGGAGTGATGTTTTTCTCTTTTCATTTCTTTCATTATTTTTATTCTTTCTTCGTCTCTTATTTTCTCTCTTTCATCTTGACTTATTTCTTCCACTCTTTTTTTACCTTTTTCTTTTCTCTCTTGTTTTTCTTTCCACAACTTAAGGGATCTCAACTCATCTAATATCCTATACAAGGAGTCCTTAGGAGTCGAACCTTCACCATTAACACTAGATGAAGAATGAAGACTCATGTTGGTTCCTAAGTTATGGTTCTTTCTTGTTGGGGGTTTGAAAATAAAAGGTAAAAGAAACTATGGTTGAAACTAGCCAAAATAAACACTAAAAGAGGTGTGAAAGATAAGGTAAAAACTAATTGGTAAAAGGAAAGCTACTTAGGCGGTTTGACAATGGAGAGTAAAGGAAATAAGCTATGAAAGTAAACAAGAAATTAAAGTGCAAGAAATGCAAACTAGGCGGATCCTAAGAGTGTTTGGATGACCTCATTTAAGGTTCCCAACAAAACACTCACTATCCTAAGGGAAAATTGCCTAAAATTATTACACACAAATGAAAGTAGGGTGACCTATTGGAGGCTCCCAATTTACTTCCAATGAAAGGTCTTTTTGTTACAAAATTTGAAAGCAAAGCAAATTGCCAATTACAAAATTACAAAAAAAAATACTTAATTGTGCTAGCTATTCTCTCTTTGGTGTTTCACTCAATTTGGAGTGCTTCTTAGTCCAATAGCTCTTAAGGTGGTTGGCCCCTAGCTTCTTGACTCAAATTCTTCAAGGTATGCCACCAATCCTCCTTTCCAATTCCCTATATGGCAACTCACAAGCAAGGAAACAAAGAGACAAGCAATAACCAAAGACAAAAAAATGAAATGAAAGCTAAACCAATAGAGTTTTAACAAGACAATTTTTCAAGGATTATTCAACAATTAAAGCAATGAAAAGCACACAAAAGCAAGCTAGGACTCAAAGAGAAACCTAGAATGGCTCTAGAGTAGAGTAGAAAAACCAAAAAAAAAAAAGGAAAAAAAGACTCAAGAAACCTCTAGTTTTGGCACTTGTTTTCACAATAATTTTCAATTGAAGTTTCAGAACTAGGATTGGTATAAAATAGGCACCAATTATTGAACAAATTTTGAGCCAAAACAACAAGCACATTTCCCTTTCACTTTATTTTTTCCTGGACACTGATTTTTCTTCCAACTTGTGTGGTTTTTCTTATTTTTTCCTTTAATCCAAATCACTTGGTTCTTTTTTTTTATAATTTTTTTCCAGATGTCTAGAAAATTCAGTAAAAATTTCAGCTCAAAACATGTAGTGACCAATTCCTAGTAATTTATACAAGTTCGTATGTTCAAGTTGCCAGCATCAGCGATTTCAACCTAGAAATCAAGAGTAGTGTTTATGTTGCTTAAGGCTTGGATAGTTACAATTTGTGTTTGCTTATGCTCAATTATCTTGAATAACACAATTCAAAAGAGCTTAAGAATTATTTGATTCACAAATCCAGCCACAACTCAGCACCACAACTCAACTTGATCATAGGCATCATGTAGGAAACTTAGAAAACAAAAAAAAGAGTTCAACAACAAGACTACTTCTAGGAATTGATTTAGAACATGTTGTGAACTAAATAAAATGCATGAATTAGACTCAAAATTCAAAAGATAAGCTAAGAATGACAAGAATACATGAACAAATGTATCTAGAATTCAATCAACAAAATAAAAATTCAACACAAACTTAGAACATAATGTGACAATTACTATGACTAAACATGACTCTAAGACAACATGGATTAAGTGATTTACACTTAGATTTTTGTGTTTTTTTTCTAATCAATATTTTGGAAGAAAATTGAGATCTAAGGTTCAGAACCAGAATATTATGAATGAAAAATGATAGAACCTAAATTCAACACAAAAACATGATTCAAGAGTAGGTCTACAAAATTTGAACCATAGAAATGCAAGAACAAGTGCAGATCTAAGATTTAATCGGTTTATTTTTTTTTTGGAATCTAATCTAAACAGCACCAAACCACAAGACAATGGAGGATATACATGGAGAATAAGATGAAGAACAAGGAATTAAAGAGAATTCATCGAACAAAAAGATAGAGGAAGCAAAGGAACATCACCTAGACGAAGATGCTCTTGATACCACATGATGTAAGCTCCATTGGAGCTTGTATGCCTAAGATCTTCTTCATCAATGGATTCCTTTGCTTCTTGGAAGATGAATGGCAGCGGAATGGAGAAGGAAGAGAGAGAGGAGACGCCACTTCAAGGAGAAGATGAGTCTAGAAGAAGCTCACCACCATAGGAGGCCATGGATAAGAGCTTGGAGGAAGAAGGAGATGAATGAAGGGAGAGGAAGAGAAGAGCACGAAATTTTATGCTCTAAAAGAGCTATGAAATCTGAAGTTTAATATTCAAATGATCAAAGTTCAAAAAAATGCACACACATGACCTCTATTTATAGCCTAAGTGTCACACAAAATTGGAGGGAAATTTGAATTTCAATTCAAATTTCACTTGAATTTGAAATTGAATTTGTGGAGCCAAACTTTGGAGCCAAAATTTCACTAATTATGATTAGTGAATTTTTGTTATGGTGCAGCCCACTAATCCAAGATCAATTCCAAGATTCTCCACTAAGTGTGCTTAGGTGTCATGAGGCATGTAAAGTATGAAGGACATGCACAAAGTGTGACTATATGATGTGACAATGGGGTGTAGTAAGCAAATGCTCACCTCCCCCTCTAAAATTTAATTGGATTGGGCTTGTATATATTTAATCTTGACATATTTTATTTTTAATGGTTTTTTAGTTATATTCTTAATTATGGATAACATTTGAATTATATATTATACAACTCAATATAATTAATTATCAAATTTCAGTATATATTGAAGGACATACACTTCGTTCTCAATTTGATGTTCAAGAAGAACTATTAAGAAGTAATACGTACGAGTAGATAAATGAAAATGGTACATTTTAATCATCGAAAATTTTATATTTATTTTCGAGTGACTTTATAAATATTTGCGACATGATTGAAATTTAATTTGAAGTAAAATATGTTTCAAACATTTTACGACACAATGTTGACCATGAATATGTTGACGATCATAATATACTTAATGACTCAAATGATAAAAATTCCCATGATGTGATATGTGAATGTGTTAGGAGCAAGGAAAACAAGGAAATGAGCCTAGACTTCGAAGGCCAGAAACCTCCAAAGCACGAAATTGGATAAAGGTAATTTTTCATATATCCGCCTTATTCCATAAGTAGACTATATATGGTGGTAATTCCTATAACAAAATTTGTAACCTTGTGTCAACAAGGATCTTAACAAAAAATGGAAAATGGAATCAATAGAAATGGCAGACAAGGCTAACCACTACAACACTACAACACCAATGCCAACTTAGCTACAATTCGTTAAGCGCAGTCCTTCAAGTAACTCGGGGTGGTGACCTTCCTTACGAGCTTGTGCCTTGGGTTAGGTTGTGATTGAGGTTACCCCTTGAACATGTATCGAAACAGCTTCGCACACTAAGTGACAATGAAGTTGATGGCCATTTCCAACTAGGACTCGTAGAGAGGGCATGGTGCGAGTATGGAGGCCCAAACTTTGCACTAGGTATTCTTGAACAAAGTTGTGGGTACTACCCCCATCAACCAAGATCACTACCTATTGCTCTGCAATCAGGCCCAACAATCGCAATGTTTCAAGAGCAAGGTGACCCTCCAAAGTGTGTAAACTAATTTAGGCCGAAGGTTTTCGTGGGTGGGTCAAGCAGTTTAGGTGACATGCCCAATTCAGGGTTATCTAAAGAGAAACCCTCTTCTTCATCTACAATCAACAACAATGTTGGACAAGTGGCGTCAGAAATATTAAGAAGGGAGGAGTTGAATTAAGATTTCGTTGACTATTTCTAATAGAAAATTTCCCTTTCTTAATTATTCCCTAGATTCAATTATTTCTTTGTTAACAAGTTACTGAAATAATAAATGAAGGAAAATAACCTACGAAAATGTAAAGACAACAAAAAGTAAAAGAGATAAGGGAAGAAAGAATGCAAAACCAGATTTATCCTGGTTCGGCCACAACCCGTGCCTACATCCAGTCCCCAAGCAACCCGCTTGAGATTTCCACTATCCTTGTAAAATCCTTTACAAGCAATGAACCACAAAGGAATCCCCTTCTTTGTGTTTAGTGATTACAACCAAGAAGTTATACCCACTTCTTGCAATGAACCCAAAAGCAGTTAGTCTTTTGAGTCCAGTGATCAACCATGAAGCAAATCCGCTTCTTGCAATGAACCCAAAAGCGATTAGTCTTTTGAGTCTAGTGTTTAACCAATAAGACCTTCTCTTGAAAACAGTCACCAAGAGTCGGTCTCTTGAAAAGCTTTTTGTAAGAATGAAGGAGAGGAAGAAAATAGAATAGCACAAGTTTTTGCCCAATGAAATTTTCTTGACAAAGAAAGTTTTGAACAAAAACTCTTAGAAAGAAGTTGAGAAATATGGTTTGAATGAATCAATGTTCAAATTCGTGCCATGGTCACATATTTATAGCCATTTGATGGCTCTTGAAGAAATCATGTTAAAGTTATGACTCTTGGCAATTTGTTCAAAACTAGTCACTTTAAAAGTTGTGACTCTCTTTAAAACTAGTCACTTTAAAAGTTGTGACTCTCTTCAAAACAAGTCACTTTAAAAGTTGTGACTCTCTTCAAAATAAGTCACTTTAAAATTTGTGACTCTTGGCAAATTCTTCAAAAACTAGTCACTTTAAAAATTGGGACTCTTGGCAATTTACTTTTCAAAAACAGTCACTGGTAATCGATTACCATAATGGTGTAATCGATTACACAATTTACTTTATCAAAAGTTGTGACTCTTCATGTTGAGGTTTGAAATACAACGTTCAAAACCACTAGTAATTGATTACAAAAGTTGTGTAATCGATTACACTATTTTGAAAATATTTTATCATAAGTTGTGACTTTTGAAATTTGAAATTCAATTTTCAAAAAAATTGGTAATCGATTACACGCCCATGGTAATCGATTACTACTTTGTAAAACAGTTATAAAACTATTTTGGGCTTCTGGTAATCGATTACTACCTTATGGTAATTGATTACCAGAAAGTAAAAACTCTGGTAAAAGATTTTTCTTTGAAAAATTCTTTTGGACAAGTTGTGCTATTCAATCTTTTCTTTGAAAAAAATCTTTTTATACTTATCTTGATGTTTTTCTTGAGGTTCTTGTATATCTTGAGTCTTCTCTTGAATCTTCACTTGAATCTTGATTCTTGATTGAATGACTCTTTGGCATCATCAAAATAAGCTTGGAAGCTTTGCTTCCACAAACAAGACCTTAGAGGCGCACCGGTGGCCGCGATGAAACTTTTCATCACAGTTGAAGAAAAGGTCACGTTCCCGCCGCAAAGCCAACTCCTCCAATGACAAGCTCTTGATCAGGAGAGGTGGAGAAGGTTGCAACGGAGGTGACAACAAAAGTGAAGGGGATAAAGGCACCACTAGCAATGGAACTTCTCCTCTTGAAGACACGTTAATCCTACGGCTTGAACCAAAGTCAGAGGTTGCAAGGTTTGAACCTCGCAAAGAATCTCAAGAGTCAAGCCCGAGATAAAGCAACTTAAAGGAATGGTGGGGGAAGGCCAATGGTGCGGTTGGCAAGGTCTTCAAACTTGAAGAGGTAAGCATTGATGGTACTACACTAGGTAAATTTAAACAAGGCGCTTATGGGATCCTCGTACTGCGACAGAGCAAACCAGGTTTGTAACTGATCGATGCCGTACCCGAATCAAATAAATATTAAAATGCAGTAACTAGGAAGTGATCCTAGGTCGTTTCCCAACGAGCAATGATAAACCAAATGTTCATAATATACTTGTAGTAACAGTAACGATTGGGGGGGGGGGGTTGTTTGTTTTGTGAAATAAAGAACAAGAGAACTAGAATGCGAAATTAATAGTATTAAAAAAGGGTTGTTTCCTCTGATTCAGAAGCCACTCTCTTGTCCTAGGTTATGGAGAATTCGTCCCTAACAGTTAACCACTTAATCCAACCCTATTTTAATTTACTAAGCGAAAACCAACTTAGGGCTGTTAATACGTGATTAGGCAACACATACACCAATTAACCCTTCGTCCATTAAGCATGAATGAAAGTTAGGCTCAGAGGCAATTAATCAAACATGAAGTGTGCACAGATTAATATTAACGAATGTTGGTTAATTGGTGAAGGGAAAACTGCCAGGAAGCTACATTATAAACAGAACCTCGAAGAGAGTTAACCTCTGTTCTCAGAAGGAAACAACACCAGAAAATTAGCCTTCCATAATTTCAACGAAAATGGAGAACATAAATGAAACTAGGAGCAGAAATGTAAATAAAGATAAGAGCATAAAACGTAAATGAAACTAAGAACAAAAAACGTAAATGAAACTAAAGGCAGAAGAAGAAACAAGAACGAAATTGTAATTAGAAGCAGAAAATGGAAGATTGTAATACGTGAACAGTAGCATTAGAACAGAAAACATAAAACCATAAACCCTATGGTCTGAATAATAGTATAACAGAATAGCCTTGCACGAATCCCAAGGCTGTTATTTAAAAGAGTCACTCAAAGTCACTGGGCCCTATTACATTATTCTAGCCCAAAACGAAATAAACATTGAACCACATAATAAAATTGCAATCTCCTAATTAGAAATTAACTAAGGTAAGCGCTGCTTTATTTGCCCTCTTCAAGTCCACAACCAAAATCCGGATTAAGCCCAATGTTTCATTAATTCCTGAAATTAGATTAAAAACATCAAATTAGCTAAATGAGCCCAAATAATAAAACTGCCTAATTAATTTGACAATTAAGACTAATCAGTAATTAAAATGGTGCAAAAAGGGTTTAAGAAATAGAAGAAAATGATGGCACATCAAAACCCCCCATACTTAGCCTTTTGCACTCCTGGGCAAAATGAAACAAAGAACAAAATCCAAGGATATCAAAGAGAGACAAACAAAAACATTCACATATTTCTCAATGAACATCAAGGAATGAAAGGAATGGGTAATGTCATATCCTAATTTCGTCCGGGGACTATTGTTTGATGGCATGCAACCTTTGGTTGACCGCTTCGAGGTACTTGGCACCCTTTGTTGCACAATACGTGAAGTTCCGAGACATGTCGAAAATCAAAAGGAAGCATTGTTACGCAATCCGTGAAATTTCGTAACATGCTGGAAATCAAAAGGAAGCATTGTTACGCAATTCGTGAGTTTCCATAACATTCAGAAAGCTAAAAAAGGAGTAATTACATGACCTGTAAGGTTCCATAACCTTACGGAAAGGAAACAAGTATCGTTACGAAATTCGTAAAGTTTCGTAACATTACGGAAAAGAATCACCAAAAAAGCATAAGGGGGGTGTATATAGTAAAAAAGGGGTGCAAATAGCAACCAGGCCCACTTGGGCCTTCCAGGATGTTCCTCCAGAAGGCGGTTGCTTCTGGAGGAAGTAACTTGGCTCACCTGGGCGAGCTGGGTGGCAAGCTCCTCCCCTATTTTCCTATAAATAGAGGGATGAGTGAAGGTGAAAGGGGTTCAGCCCTTCTGGTACTTCATAATCACTTAAAATTGGTGAGGAAAATTGTTTCCGTGAAGAAAATCCAAGCCGAGGTGCTTCCGTAACGTTTCCGTATCGTTTCCTTGGGTGATTTCGCGAAGATTTTCAACCGTTCTTCGGTGTTCGTCGTTCATTCTTCGTTGTTCTTCGGTCTTCAACCGGTAAGTTCCCGAAATCGAACTTTTCAATTCATTCTATTTACCCTTAGTGGTCTCCACTTGTTTCACGTACTTTTATTCTCGTTTTGTTTACTTTCCGTACCCCCTTTTGACGTGCTTTAGTCATTTACTTAAGTCATTTTCTCGCCTAATAAAAAAATAAAATAAATTTCCACCGATCATTTGAATTGTAATATCCATTAATTTCTGTTAAAATGAAATCCGATCGTTCGGCCATGCCGTAACCACGTTGGAAACCAAAAAGAGGTAAAATAATAATATAATAATAAAATAATATCTTTTAGTAAAATAAACAAAAAAATCAATCGGACGTTTCTCTTTGGGATTTCTCTTTCTGAATTGAATTGACTAATAACTAAAGTGAAACTAAGGCTAAAATCAACTCGCAAAGTCAAGCTCGTCCGCAAAAAATCACTAAAAAGGATTTTAAGGTTCGATACCTCAGTTTTTCCCACCATGTAAAAATGGGTCATTTTAAGGTCCAACGCCTTAAAAGGACCTCCTTCCAAGTAAAAAGAATCGCTTGATTTGCCCTTTAGAAAGAACTACGTAGGTCTGATTTCCTCTTTGATGGAGGGTACGTAGGAGCAAGAGCCCCGCTTTTGTCGACCTCAAAAATAAAAAGAAATAAAAGTTTAGATACACAATTTTACACAATTCTAATTTAAGGCTGTTGTCCTTTGGGACAAACGTGAGAGGTGCTAATACCTTCCTCAAACGTAAATACAACTCCCGAATCTGGAATATTCTTCATGACCAGTTTCCTTATGTTTTTCCGACGTTTTCCACAAATAAACATTGGTGGCGACTCCGCGCATTTTCCTCCTTTGGAAGACGCACCCGTGAGCCTCGTGTCGCTCGCCTGCAAAAGGGTAGGTTGCGACAGGTAACATCTAACATCTAACATAAGGAGATCCAAAAAGTCTAGACATTCATGAAAATCATCCAAGCAACCCAATCATGGCAAAATAGTTAATCAGCTCAAGAATGAAAAGTGATAAAGCCTCACAAGATATATGTTCTATCTCTCAAGTGTCTAGGCTACTATTTACCCTCAAAGCACCCATGAAAATCAACACCACATAAACTTGGCAAGATTCTAAAATTGACAATCAACCCATAAACACAAGCACATGAGGATCGAAAGGTATTTTTAGGTTGTAATGGGGCCAAGGACAAGGTATGGAAAAATATGGAATAAGTGGCTAAATCCCAAAGGAATAGAGGAGCAATGGGGAATAAGTGCATATTAAGAAAAAAAATAAAAATAAGAACTAAAGATAAAATTTAAACATAAAGAGTAGAACCAAGAGTCTCATAATTCTTTTTCCATTTAAGGTCTTATTCACTCAACTTTATTGTTTTTCTTTTTCTTTTTCGAATTTTTTTTAACTCTGCAGCATTTGAGAAACAACATCTCATTCAGCATGTCCAACATTTAACCAATATACAATGTACATCAAGTATAGCCCAAAATACATCATGAAGCATAGCCAACAAAACATGTTATCCAATGAAACAAAAAACCCCCCACACTTATTCCCAAAACAATTCCAAAGCTCCAATATTCCTTAAGGATATGGTGATATCATGGTTTTTCACTTAAGGCTTGTAGTGAGCTTCAAAACAAGGAAAGGGAAACAAGGCTCAAAAGGGTTAACAAAGGAATTAATTCAAGGTAAGTCCATATGGCTAGAAGCTTATAAGAACAAAATTGCCTCAATCATTTCCAAATATGCATGTGAATTAGGAAGCATCAACAAGAATCAAGCCAAGGCTATTGTGCAAGCAATCAATGGGGCAAAAACAAGGATTTAAATCACAAAATGTCAAGAGGCATTTTTTTTGAAACAATTACCCATTTCTTAAACATATCCTATAATTCAAAGAAAAACATGAAAGTCGTACATGCACACAGAATTGACCCAAAATATTAAACTTGAAACCCAACGAAACTAACAACATTAACAAATTAACACAACTAACAAATTAACAAAACCGACAAAACTAGCAAAACCAAATAACACTCCCCCCCATACTTAACCAACACATTGTCCTCAATGTAGGACAATTAAAAGATTAAAAACAATTAAACCATTAAATAGAATCGGACAAGTGTAATAAAAGCAAAGAAGGAGATAGGAAAAGAAGAACTCCCTAAGTCATGGTGGAGGAAGAGTAGGGTGGAGTAAGGAAGTCTCTTCCACCACTACGTCCATTAAAGAAGGGTTTGTGAGGAATGGCTTAAGTCGGTGTCCGTTGACCTTCAAGCTCTTGTTTGTGGAGTCGCTTTTGATCTCAACTGTACCATAAGGAAAAACATTAGTAACAACAAAAGGGCCAATCCACTTAGACCTCAACTTACCACTCATGGGCCCAAGCCTAGAATTATATAATAACACTTTTTGCCCAACCATGAAGTCCTTAATTATCATGCTATCATGGAACTTCTTGGTCTTTTCTTTATAGAACTTGGCATTCTCGTAAGCTTCTAGGCGGATCTCATCTAACTTACTCAGCTGCAACTTTCTTTCCTCACCAGCTTGATCCATAGAGAAGTTGCAAGCCTTCACTGCCCAGTATGCTTTGTGCTCAATCTCCACTGGAAGATGACATGCCTTTCCAAAGACAACCCGATAAGGAGACATTCCTATGGGTGCTTTGTAGGCAGTCTGATGTGCCCAAAGAGCATCATCAAGCCTGGTACTCCAATCTTTCCTGCTTGGCTGCACAATCTTCTCTAAAATTCTCTTGATCTCCCTGTTAGAAATTTCTGCCTGTCCATTGGTTTGGGGGTGGTATGGTGTGGATACCCTGTGTACAACCCCGTACTTTTTAAGCAAGGCATGCATTGTTCTGTTGCAAAAATGGGTTCCTCCATCACTAACGATTGCTTTAGGTACTCCAAACCTGCAAAACAGATTAGATCTGACAAAATCTGCAACAACCTTAGCATCATTAGTTCTAGTGGGCTTGGCTTCCACCCATTTTGAAACATAGTCAACTGCAAGGAGAATGTAAACATAACCAAAAGAGACAGGAAAAGGGCCCATGAAATCTATACCCCAGACATCAAACACCTCACAGAATAGCATAGGTTGCTGAGGCATTTGTTGTTGCCATGTAAGTGTACTTCCTGCTCTCTGACACTGCTCACAAGTGCTGTAAATCTTCCACGCATCTTTAAAGATGGTGGTCCAATAAAAGCCACAATCAAGCACTTTGCGAGCTGTCCTTTGAACACCCAGATGACCTCCCGGTGCGGAAGAATGACAAAACTGCAGGACTGAGTCAGTCTCATGATCTGGAATGCACCGTCTAATGACCTGGTCACTGCACAATTTCCACAAGTAGGGGTCATCCCAAATAAAATGCTTAGCATCACTTTTAATTTTATCTTTTTGGGCCTTAGATGCTAAGGGAGGAAAAACAGAAGCAACTAAATAATTGACAATGTTAGCAAACCAGGGAGTAGAAAGAGAATCAGAAATACTATACAGTATATACAAAAGATCATCCGGGAAATCATCCTGAATGGGGGAATCTGCATCAGACACACGTTCGATCCGACTCAAATGATCAGCAACTAAATTTTGTGCTTCGCTCCTATCACGGATCTCCAAGTCAAACTCTTGGAGCCAGAGCATCCATCGGATCAACCTAGGCTTAGAATCATCCTTCTTCAACAAGTACTTTAGAGCTGCATGGTCAGTATAAACAATAATGCGGGTACCAAGCAAATAAGATCGAAAATTTTCAAGAGCAAAAACTATGGCTAGTAGCTCTTTCTTAGTAGTTGTATAATTCGCTTGGGTAGCATCAAAAGTCCTAGAAGCATAATATATCACCCTGGGCAATTTATCAATTTTCTGAGCAAGGACATCCCCCAATGCATAATTTGATGCATCACACATAAGCTCAAAAGGGGCTATCCAGTCGGGTGCCTGGATGATGGGGGTGGTAGTCAGTGCTCTTTTGAGGCAATCAAAAGAGTATCTGCATTTATCATTAAAGTCAAACTCCACTTCCTTTTGCAACAAGTTGGATAGTGGGAGGGCTACTTTGCTAAAATCTCTTATAAAGAGCCTGTAGAATCCTGCATGACCAAGAAAAGATCACACCTCTCGCACACAAGAGGGGTAAGGCAATTGTGATATAACATAAATTTTTGCAGGATCTACTTCAATGCCCTTATTGGAAATAATGTGGCCTAAAACTATACCTTGCTCAACCATAAAATGACATTTTTCAAAATTTAGAACAAGGTTAGTTTCAATGCATCCATTCAAAACCTTTTCCAGACTATCGAAACAGACATCAAAAGAGGATCCATATACAGGGAAATCATCCATAAACACCTCTATGCAATTTTCTAAAAATTCACTGAAAATATTGATCATGCACCGCTGGAAGGTACCAGAGGCATTGCATAGGCCGAAAGGCATCCTCCTATAGGCAAAAGTGCCGAAGGGGCAGGTGAATGTGGTTTTTTCCTGATCCTCAGGAGCAATAGTGATTTGCATATAACCAGAAAAACCATCAAGGAAACAGTAGTGAGATTTACTTGCCAGGCGTTCAAGCATCTGGTCAATGAATGGCAGGGGGAAATGGTCCTTTTTGGTAACCTGGTTCAGCCTCCTATAGTCGATGCAGACTCTCCAACTGTTCTGCACCCGAGTAGGAATCAACACTTCCTTCTTATTTTTGATCACGGCGAGGCCGGTTTTCTTCGGGACTACCTGGACGGAACTCACCTATTGGCTGTCGGAGATAGGATAAATGATTCCAGCTTGCAAAAGCTTGGTTATCTCTTTCTTCACTACATCAAGAATCACCGGGTTGAGTCTTCTTTGTGGTTGTCTTACTGGTTTAGCTCCATCCTCTAAATTTATTCGATGCATACATGTGGATTGGCTAATACCAGGAATGTCTGCCAGGGTCTAGTCTATAGCCTTCTTATGCTTCTTGAGAACAGATAACAACTTCTCCTCTTGCTCATCAGCAAGGGATGCATATATAATTACTGGAAAACTTTTGCTATCATCCAAGTAAGCGTATTTTAAATTTGATGGTGGAGGCTTCAGTTCTGGTGTGGCCGGCTGGATAATGGTAGAAGGAGATGGTTTCTCAGCCTGTATCTCATAAAGAAAGTCAGAGGTATGTGTACTTCCTGAAACATGGTTAGTTCTATCTGACTCTATTAAATCAATCTCAAGAGGTAAAACACCACCAGACATGCAATCAATATCAATTTCAGATTCACTCTCAGCATCAAATTCAGACCTATGATCAAGTACAATTTCATACTCAATGCATGAAGAGTGAGAGGCATGCAAATTAGAATAAAGATCCGTCATGTATTCATCAACAACATGGTCAATTATTTCAGCATGAAATACAGAAAGATCTTTAGATGGGTGTTTCATAGCATCCAGAATATTAAAATGAACAGTTATATCACCAAACTCCATAGATAGTGTGCCTGCATATACATCTATCTATCTTAGTTCTAGCAGTTTTCATAAAGGGTCTGCCTAAAATGGTGGGGACTAATCCTTGAGAAAATCCCTCCTCTATATTCAAAATATAAAAATCATTAGGGAAAATCAGTTCACCAACTCTAACTAAGACATCTTCTATGAAACCAGCAGGATTGGCAACACTTCTATTAGCTAAATGAACTACCACATCAGTTGACTGCAAGGGACCTAGAGATAGAGAATTAAAAATAGACAGAGGCATAACGCTAACAGAAGCTCCTAAATCTAGCATGGCATTGTCAAACTTACTATTCCCTATGATACAATGTATGCTGAATGTACCTGGATCTTTACATTTTTCAGGGATTTGGGGTACAGATTTACCAATCAATGCGGAGACATTTTTGCCCATGCTAATTCGTTCACTTCCTTTAAGCTTCCGCTTATTAGTGCACAACTCCTTTAAGAATTTAGCATATATTGGAATTTGCTTTATTGCATCCAGCAGAGGTATGTTTACCTCTACTTTTCTAAATGTTTCCAAGATCTCTTTCTCTGCCTCTTCCATTTTTTTGTTGGGAACTGCTCTTGGAGGGAATGGAAGATGGATATGCTACTTCTGCAAATCAGAATTACCAATGGAAGATTCACCTGCACAGAAATTGTTAGGTAACTTACTCTTTAAATTTTTGTCATCATCTTTTTCTGGAGTAGAGTGAAGTTGGGCAGGTTCATTTGCAGATGAGGAAGGTGCTACTGGTTGAGGTCCTTGACACTGCTTTCCCGACCTCAATGAAATGGCACTCACATTTTTGGGATTCTGGACAGATTGAGAAGGCAGCTTGTCAGAATTCTGGGATTGTTGTTGATTTAATTGTGTAGCCAATTGTCCCATCTGGTTAGTTAAGCTCTGAATGGAGGCTCTAGTCTCTTGTTGAAACTGCATGTTTTGCATAGTCATTTGCCTCACAAGCTCTTCGAGGGAAGGTTGCGGAGGAGCCTCAACTGTTTGCTGTTTTTGAGGCTGTTGTTGTTGTTGGATTGGTGGAGGAATGTATGGTCTGCTTGGGTCAACAGCATTTTGGAAGGAAGGAGCAGGCTGTTGTTGTTGTTGTTGAGGGCTAGACCATCTGAGATTAGGGTGATTCCTCCATCTGGGATTGTATCTGTTGCTGGAGAGATCATAATTGTTCTGTTGTGGTTGATTTTGCTGCTGAGGTTGAGGAGGTCTATTGTAAATGTTTGCAGCATAAGCTTCAGGCTGCTCAATTGCTTCAGGTTGTTGCATGGAAGGGCAAAGGTCTGTGTGGTGGTCGGCAGAGGAGCATAAACCACAGACTCTTGCGACAGGTACAAATTTCTGATTCAAGGCCAGTTGGGTTACCAAGTTAACCAAGACATCTAGTTTACCTTCAAGCTTCTTAGTTTCAGATGATGCTGATGAGTTTGTAGCTACCTCTTGCACTCCTCTAATGACTATAGCATCATTTCTGGCGCTAAACTGCTGGGAGTTGGAAGCCATCTTCTCAATTAAATTTCTGGCTTCAGCAGGGGTCATGTCTCCAAGGGCTCCACCACTGGCAGCATCTATCATACTTCTCTCCATGTTACTGAGTCCTTCATAAAAATATTGGAGAAGAAGCTGCTCCGAAATCTGATGGTGAGGGCAACTGGCACATAGTTTTTTAAATCTCTCCTAGTATTCATATAGGCTCTCTCCACTGAGTTGTCTAATACCTGAAATATCCTTTCTGATGGTCGTTGTCCTGGAAGCAGGGAAATTTTTTTCTAAGAATACTCTCTTGAGGTCATCCCAGCTCGTGATGGACCTTGGAGCAAGGTAATACAGCCAGTCCTTTGCCACTCCCTCTAAAGAATGAGGAAAAGCCTTCAGAAATATGTGATCCTCTTGGACATCTGGGGGTTTCATGGTGGAGCAGACAATATGAAATTCTTTCAGATGTTTGTGCGGGTCTTCACCTGCAAGGCCATGAAACTTTGGAAGCAAATGGATCAGTCCAGTTTTAAGAACATATGGGACATCCTCATCAGGGTATTGGATGCACAAGCTTTCGTAGGTGAAATCAGGTGCAGTCATTTCCCTTAGAGTCCTCTCACGGGGTGGAGGTTGTGCCATGTTCTCAGAATGTTCAAAATTATAATGCTCAAAATCAGGATGTTCAAAATCACCAATAACAGAATGCACAAACTCATCAGTAATGGAATGCTCAGGATGATCAAAAGGTACAAAATGATACCTAACTAATCTATGAAATGTCCTATCTATCTCAGGATCAAAGGGTTGTAAGTCAGATGGATTGCCTCTAGTCATACACTACATTCAGCATGCACAACTAGTTGCCTTCTCATTTAAATAAAAGTGTAGGTTTGAACTACAGCTACCCTCAAATGATATCCAAATGACTTGAAATTTTGTGAGAAACCTTATAAAATGATGAGAAGATAGCACATAAAATTTCAAACAAAAATTCAAAGTCTAACTATGAAAGCTAAAAATGGTAGGTTAAGAAAAATAAGAGAATAAAACTTGAAAACTAAAAAACTTTTGACATAATCACTTTTTTTGGATGATGGAGACCTCAGCCGGCCAATGGCCAGTTGCCATGGCGTAGGAAATTTTTTACTACCCCAAATGCATATATAATAATTGTGATTCTGATAACCGGAGTAAAAGTTATGGTCGTTTGAAGTTTTGACAAAAATAAAATTTGCTACTTTTTTCGAACTTTCAAATCTGACCAAACTAAAGGCTCTAGCTATTTTTCCCACAAAATATAGATTAAAAGAAGTTACCACAAAAAAATTCAGCCAAAAATAACAACTCTAGCTACTAAAACAAAAAATCCCAAATAATTCTGCATGGGTGGTCGCTAAAATCCGTCGCTTCATGATTTCCACTACTACTCTGTTTTGCCGCAAGCAAAAGTGGTCGCTAAATCTGTCGCAAAACACTATTCACAGCAAAACACCCAAAATTGAAATAGGGGAAGCGCTTAACAGAAAAACTAAAACAAAACACACACTAAACAAAATACCAAGACACTAAACAACACTAACACACACACACTAACACCACCAACAATTTAAACATAAAACACGAAAGAATTAAACACTAACACGACACTAGCTATTATGAACCTTTGTACACTATTCCCTGGCAACGACGCCAGATTTGACCAAGGCCGTACCCGAATCAAATAAACATTAAAATGCAGTAACTAGAAAGTGATCCTAGGTCGTTTCCCAATGAGCAATGATAAACCAAATGTTCATAATATACTTGTAGTAACAGTAACGATGGGGGGGGGGGGGTTGTTTGTTTTGTGAAATAAAGAACAAGCGAACTAGAATGCGAAATTAATAGTATTAAAAACGGGCTGTTTCCTTTGATTCAGAAGCCACTCTCTTGTCCTAGGTTATGGAGAATTTGTCCCTAACATTTAATCACTTAATCCAACCCTATTTTAATTTACTAAGCGAAAACCAACTTAGGGCTGTCAATACGTGATTAGGCAACACATACACCAATTAACCCTTCGTCCATTAAGCATGAACGCAAGTTAGGCTCAGAGACAATTAATCAAACACAAAGCATGCACATATTAATATTAACGAATGTGGGTTAATTGGTGAAGGGAAAACTTCCAGGAAGCTACATTATAAACAAAACCTCGAAGAGAGTTAAGCTCCGTTCTCAGAAGGAAACAACACTAGAAAATTAGCCTTCCATAATTTCAACGAAAACGGAGAACATAAATCAAACTAGGAGCAAAAACGTAAATAAAGATAAGAGCATAAAATGTAAATGAAACTAAGAACAGAAAACGTAAATGAAACTAAAGGCAGAAGATGAAACAAGAACGAAATTGTAATTAGAAGTAGAAAATGGAAGATTGCATTACGTGAACAGTAGCATTAGAATAGAAAACGTAAAGCCATAAACCCTATGCTCTGAATAATAATCTAACATAATAGCCTTGCACAAATCCCAAGGCTGCTATTTAAAAGAGTCACTCAAAGTCACTGGGCCCTATTACATTATTCTAGCCCAAAACGAAATAAACA